>NC_057812.1:453156477-453319515 GCF_018294505.1 Triticum aestivum | reverse complement strand
GATGCAGTCCAGTACTCGCCTAAGTTTGGAAAAATCCTACCAAGTGGAGAGCCATCCTCCCACTCGGGGGCTTAGATACAGTCTAGTACTCGCCTAAGTTCTCTCACTCGGAGACTTAGCTGCAGTCCAGTACTCGCCTAAGTTTGGAAAAATCCTACCGAGTGGAGAGCAATCCTCCCACTCGGGGGCTTAGCTGCAGTCCAGTACTCGCCTAAGTTCTCTCCTTCGGAGACTTAGCTGCAGTCCAGTACTCGCCTAAGTTTGAAAAAATCCTACCGAGTGGAGAGCAACCCTCTCACTCGGGAGCTTAGCTGCAGTCCAGTACTTGCCTAAGTTCGAGACATACCCCTATTCGCAAGGACGACGAGGTGCAGGTCGACTGCAACCTTCTCCTTCGGAGCTACGGCACAAGTACAACATGCGCTCCATCCCTATCCGCAAGGACGATGAGGTGCAGGTCGACTGCAACCTTCTCCTTCAGAGCTACAACACAAGTACAACGTGCGCTCCATCCCTTTTCGCAAGGACGACAAGGTGCAGGTCGACTGGAGTCACCATTTCAGAGCTGCATCTCCAGCGCAAAGACTATTCCGAGCAGTAAACAAAGTCTATTCGAAGGCAAAACGCAAGCACATTCAGAGATAAACCAAATTTAGATAAATCCTAAAGTTCCAAGCAGCAAATCAAAAGTATTCGGGCATCGAGCCCGAAGGAGTTTAACGATTACAACAATTACTCGACATTTCGAGGCAAATTTAAATCAGATTGAAGTCTCATAAGTTTGTTCACTCGGCAGGAGGAGGGCTGGCAGGCTCCATGAATGAGTCCAGGTCGATCCCATCAGTGATCCGAGTAGCGGCAGCAATGAAAGTCTCCATGAAGGACTGGAAGTCATGCTTTTTGGTGTTAGCGACTTTGATTGTAGCCAGTTTGTCTTCACGAGCCTCCTTGCAATGGACTTGCACCAAGGACAGTGCCACGTCAGCACCGCATCGGGCGGAGGACTTCTTCCATTCTTGCACTCGGTCAGGGATCTCGTTCAGTCGAGCCATCAAGGATTCCATGTCATTTTGAAGCGTCGCCCTCGGCCAAAACGATGAGTCGATTTGGGAGACTGCCTCCTTCAGGCGCACGAGGTAGCTTGTGTCGCTGGCGATACGTGACTCTAGTCGGAGCATGTTCATTGCAGTTTCGTTGCAAACTGGAGAAGCGATAGGGTCCAGACCCGTCTTGACCTTTCCAGTTTCCTTGTCGAAGTCTTGGCAGAATTCTGCAGCCAAAAATTAGTAGTCGACCGGGCAAGATCCGATCGCAAGCACCAACACAGTCGGTTTAAAAGAAATACCTTCCAGCGTGAGATAGAGCTTCTTGGCAAGAGTCCTTAGATAAGCTTCCGTGTCGTTCCTCTTGCGGATCGCGGACTCCAGCTTTTCATTCAGAGCAACCTTGTCCTTCTTTAGACTAGTCACTTCACGGTTAGCTTCATTGAGACAAGATTTCAGTTTGTTCACCTCCTCTTCCAGCGTTCCGACTGAAGCAAGCTTCTGGTCTGCGAGAGCAGTTTTGTCTTGGGCTGCTTTTTGCGCGATGGAGAGGTCCGAGTCCTTCTTCTCCAGAGCAGACTTCATTTTCTCTGCAAAAGAAGCAATTGAATCAAACAAGAGATTAAAGAAATATATTGAAAGTCAGTCGACAACCAGTTACCTTCCATACCAACAGCTTCGTCTTGAGCTTTCTTCAGATTCTGTTGGGCCAATTCCATGTCGAGGTTGAGTTGCCTCTGCTTCTCCTCAAGTTCAGCAAACTTGGAAATAAGAATACAAGACTTCTGCAGAAGGCAAAAGACGGGTCAGTTGATAAGATCAAGGTTGTTTACTTCCGAGTGAATAAAACCTAAAGAAGTTCGCTTAGACCCCAGCCAACTACACATAGTCGACTGCGGTCTCGGGGGCTACACCCAGCGGGTGCACTTGGCGTGCCCCCGCTGATTAAGACCCAACTCGACCGGTCCGTCCGAACCAAGTAAAAAAAACTGTTCAGACCACAGTCAACTGCCAGCAGTCGACTGCGGTCTCGGGGACTACACCCAGTGGGTGCACTTGGCGTGCCCCCACCGGTTCAGATCCTACTCGACCAGTCAGCCTGAGTCGAGTGTAAGAAAAGAAAAAGAAAGGAAGGTAGAACTCAGACCCCAGTCGACTGCCAGCAGTCGACCGCGGTCTCGGGGACTACACCCAGTGGGTGCACTTAGCGTGCCCCCACCGGTTCAGACCCCACTCGCCCAGACCGAGTGGAAGAATGCAACTATCAAAGACAACAAAACACCCAGTGGGTGCTCTGATTCGAGGCAAACAACAGGAGATTGTGTAGAAGAAAAAATTTCGGGTAGCATATCCTCATAGAACAAGAGCAGTCGGAAAGTTTGCTCACCTGGACATTGGCTCGAAGAGCAGCGCTGGCGTCGTAGGCAGCCTGGCTATTCTCATGCACCGTCTTCACCCGCTCCATCATTGCGTCAGCCTGTCGGATGGTTTCTGTAGCCGCTTCCGACTGGTTGTCCGGGACGGGGTAGCTAGTGAAAAAGAGAGCAGACGACCCAGGTGTGGCAGCTTGGAGCTCTATGGCATGGAGTTGGACGACTGAAGGAATCGCAGGTGCAGTCGACGGTGCGGGGTGCTCACTCGACAAGGGCGCAGCGAAGGTCACAGAGGCCCTGCCTGCGTCTTCAGGTTGACGGGCGGGTGGCGTTGTTGTTGGCCCTTGCCGAGACATCTTACCAGCTGCTACCTTCTTGCTCTTCCTGGGCTTAAGAGCCACATCTTCACATCTGGAAGATCGATAACGTTGGGTGGAGCTGCAAGACAGATCATTCGACCCCAAATGAACCACTAGAACGCAATCGACCAAGGAATCAAGAACAAGATCATAAGAGTTTCTACCTGGGTTAGAAGTAACCGCGTCTTCTATCTCCTCGTCTCGGTACTGGAGAGAAGAGGTTCCTGACGTAGCAGCACTGTAAAGACCCGCATTCAGTCGGTTACATCCTGTTACTCGAATCGACGAAAAAGAACAAGTCAGATGATTACCCGGAGATGGTAGGGACGGTCACTTTGATGCTGGGCAAAGCCTTCGGTAGTTTGGAGGAGGTGGCTTTCGGTGCTTTCGATGCTGGAGGCGGCACAACTTTGGGCTACTTTGGAGCCTTCTCAGTCGGTGTTGGGGAAGACGTCCTGTGACGCTTCGAAGACTGCCTAATCGGCGGGGCCACCAGGCTCGGAGTACTCGCCGGGTCGTGAGCGTGTTTGGATCTCCTCTCCCTGCGAGGAGGCGAGTCTACCTCTTCGTCATCAGTCGATTCATCGCTCTCCTCATCCTCCTAGGCATCCGAGTACCCTTCGCCGCTCTCGTCCCCGCTCGCTCCCTCCTCAACGTCTTGCTCCTGCACTCCGTTGGGCATTGGGTACATGTCGATGAGGGCCTGAAAGGACAATGACCAAAGGAAGTTCTACCGACCATCAACAAGATGTCACACAGTGAATCGGAAAGATACTTGATAAAACAGAATCATACCTGCTCCGGCTGACGTGAGTTGTCGAATGGAATCACCGTCCTAGACCCCCAAGGGTTGTCTTTGTTGCTGGTGATCCCCATCAACCACTTCTCCAAGGTGTCCTCGCTGACGTCCTCCGGGTGGATCCGAGTGGAATCCTCGAGCCCAGAGTACATCCACATTGGATGGTCGCATGCTTGAAGCGGTTGGATGCGTCAACCGAGAAAGACCTCCAGCAGGTCCATCCCGGTCACCCCGTCGTGGACGAGTTGGACGACCCACTCGACTATCATCTTGACCTGCGCCTTCTCTTCTGGAACAACCTTCAGGGGGGCGGGCTTCTCCACTCGAGCCAAAGAAAAGGGAGGAAGTCTAGTCGACTGACCCGGGGTCGGCTGATCCTTGCAGTAGAACCAAGTCGACTGCCAGCCCCGGACCGAGTCGGGAAGGATCATTGCTGGGAAGGTGCTCTTGATCCTCATCTGGATCCCCAGGCCCCTGCACATCTGTATCACTTGCGTCCTCTCGTCACTTTGATTGGCCTTTTTGACCGACTGGGAGCGGCAGGTGAAGATGTGTTTGAAAAGACCCCAGTGCGGTCGACAGCCCAAGAAATTTTTGCACATCAACACGAAAGCAGCTAGATAGACTATTGTGTTTGGAGTGAAATGGTGGAGTTGAGCCCCAAAGAAGTTCAAAAAGCCCCGAAAGAAAGGATGGGGAGGCAGTGAGAATCCGCGATCTACGTGGGTGGCGAGGAGAACACACTCACCCTCCCTTGGCTGCGGCTCGGTCTCGTTCCCCAGGAGCCGTGCTGACTTGTGGGGGATCAGTCCCCCCTCCACCAGGTCGTCGAGGTCGTCTTGGGTGATCGTCGAGCGGATCCAGTCGCCCTAGATCCAGCCCGGCGGCAGGCCGGATCTCGACGAGGATCCGCCCCGGCTGGTCCGCTTGCCCTTCGCCTTCGCGGTCGCCTTCTTCGCGCGCTCCAGCACCGCCGTCTTCTCTTTCCCCATGGCGACGGATCGAGTTCGAGCGAGGGTCCGGCGACAAGAGCAGAAGAGATCATGGCGGAGAGGTCGGGAGAAGAAGAAAAGAGAATGGGAGTGCACGGGGCAAAGGCCTAGTCCGGTGCCTTTTATAAGGTCGTTCCCTGAGTGACTGACTGGTGGACCCAGACGATCTAAACAAATCCCGCAACAGTCGTGCGCGCAGTACGTGGCGAAAAAGGTGGCGCGGGGATCGAGGAGACTTGCCTAATCCGTCCCGATTACCACGGTCTCGCCTGTCTGGCGCGCTTCCCAAAATTCGAATCCCACGAAATCCGCGGAGAGCAGAGCAACTCGCCAGACTGAAGACAAACACCCTCTACATTATCATTCGGAATTCTACCGTGAAAATTCACTCAACATAAACCAAGAAATGGACCAAGGCGACTGAAAAAGGAGTCGACGTCGTTTCTTCAAATAATTGTTCCAGAGCAAGATATACTCATAGCACAAAGAATGAGTCGGAAGTGATCTCAACTCCTTCCTCACTCAAACCCTGATCCATTCGCGGGCTAATGATGAAGCTATGTACCTAGGGTAGGGTCATGGATCTGTCCAACATACCCTCCCCAAGGACGCCTCTACAAAGAATCAGAAGCAGTCGAAGAGAAACCATCGTTCATTCGACTATGAGGATGTGTTCACTCGACCACCTTGAAGACACTCGACCACCAGAAGATTTAAAGCCACTCTGCACCAGCAACGGTCAAGCATTTACTTATAGGCTTAATTGTCATTTATAGCATTTAATGGCTAGCGTTACCAGTAACGTTCCTCTCTTAATGTACCTTAAACCCCTTGTAACATGGGTTGGCTAGGGTCCTGGCGCACTCTATATAAGCTACCCCCCTCCACTGGCACAAGGGTTGGCATCTCTTGTAAACTCACACACACATATAATCCAGTCGACCGCCTCAGGGCACTGAGACGTAGGGCTGTTACTTCCTCTGAGAAGGGCCTGAACTCGTAAAACTCGTGTGTACAACTACTCCATAGCTAGGATCTTGCCTCCTCATACCTACCCCCCATTCTACTATCAGTCTTAGAGCCACGAGACCTGGTGTTGCCGACGGAGGCACCCCGGCAAGGCAAGGAGTGGCCCAGGGCGGAGCTTGTTGATGTGCGGGCATCGTCAGTGTTGGGGCAGATGATGACTGACCTAAAGCCGGGAAATGCGAGGGCGACCAAAATAACGGGAGCGATGCTCCTGAGGGAGTTCTTGACGCTGCGGGTTGCCCCGCTCCAGGCGCGCGCGCGCGCCCCTTCTGGGAGCTTGAAGGAGGGGAAAACAAGGCCCGCCTGAGGCCGGGGGACCTACCTGACGACGAACTAGACGCCGTCCTGCGTCTCATAGTCGGAGACAACCAGGAGTACCCGCCTAGCGCCTTCATCCCCCTGTTTCAATGTAGGGACCAGGAGGGGTTCGTCGCCTCCAGGCCGACTTTTGATGCGCGCGGGCTGGTGCCGCCGGTGTTTTCGGGAGCTCCTACGGTGCAGAAACCGGTGGAGGTGTCTTCTGGCGAGTCCCGCGGAGAGGGGGAAGAGGAGGTGGACTCGGAGGAGACCCCGGAAGAGATGGGGGAGACCTCCCCTTCGAGCAAGGCCGAGATTCTCCACGCCCTTCCTGATGATGCCGAGACCGATGCCTACCAAGGGGGGAAGGGGCAACCCCTCGTCCCGACGAAGGGTAAGTCGTTGCTGGTGGACCGTGGTGCCGCCTCCACCCCAACACCTCCTGGGGCTGGATCCGGTTCTGCCTCCGCACCGCATGGTGCCGCCGGGGCCCAGACGCCTGCCCCTCAGGTCCCAATGCTGTCAGGCCTCAATCTTCACAAGCGGAGGGTGGAGTACCTCGCGGTGGACCGGTAGGTGTCTCGAGCTTCTCTTTTATCCCTGCTGGTACTTGTTATTTCCTGATGCTCACCTTTGGTTGATCAGGCCGACACCTTCGTCGAAGAGAAGGAAGGGGGGCACGGCGGCTGTGCCTCCCTCCGCAGAGCAAGGAGGCAACATCGCCCGTGTCTCCCCAGCCCGGTCGCCCTTGCGGGGCCAAGAGGAATATCGCCACGTGGAATCAACCCCCATAGCCCTGCTGGCTCCGGAAGTGCCGGTGCTTGGCGCGACTAATGAGGTCCCAGCTGCTCCGGGGCCCGCGCTCTCCAAAGCCCTGGTGACGGTGTTGCTTCCTCCTATTGCTGCACCTCCACTCCTTGGTTCTTCTGCTCCTGCTGCCGTCTTGGAGCATGCCCTTTCAGAGATGACTCAACTGCAGGCGGATCTCCTGAGCGCTGACCCGCGCCTGGTGGCCGGGCGTCTGGAGTTGGCCTCCGGCTTGCTTCATTCTGACCTCGCGGTACGTGTGGCGCTGGGCCAGGCTGTTGTGGCTTCCGAGAGGGAGAAGCAAGGGGCCGTCAGTGCTGCAGCCGATCATGAGGCGGCGCTGAAAGACGCCAAGGCCGCCCATGACCGCTGCCAAGTGCTAGAGGGCGAGTTGCAGAGCCTGCGCAACAAGAACGCCGAAGAGGTAGGCCGCCGCCAAGTAGAGGAGAAGGAGATGAAGGCTCGGGAGGAAGCTGTCAAGAACCATGATGCTAAGCTGGCGGAGCTGGGGAAGAAGCAGGCTGCCGAGCGCAACCGGTTGGAAGAGTTGGAGCAGAAGATGGAGGCGAGGGAGGCCGATCTTGACGACAAGGCGTGAGTCCTGGCCGAAGACCGTGTGGCCTTCGCCGATCTCGAGAAGAGATCTTGCAAGGCGCTGAGGATGCTCCATGAGCATGGCCTGGAGAAGCCGCTGGACACTGATGAGGACGGCCCCGCCCAACTGGTTCCTCTCATGGTGAAGGCGCTTCAGGAGGTCGTTGAGGGCCTTGGTCCCATGGCAGAGGCAGAAGCTCACGTTCTATCTTCAGCCGCACTGACTCACGTCCTCAGCCATCTGCACCTCCGCGACCCCAACGCCCGCCTTGATGAGCTGCTAGAGCCTGTGGCTGAAGATCTCTGAGTCGCCGCCGCAGCTGTTCAAGGTCAAGTGGAGACTTTGCTGGGGAAGTTCCGCGGCTTTGTCTCCGATCCTCTGTCTGGCGATGCCACGGATCCTGCGGCTAGTGGTGAAGGTGAGAACATCGTCGCCCATGGGGGAGCACCTTCCGCAGGCGACGGCAACATCCAGGGGTGACCTGCGGCTATTCTTCTTGTTTCATTCCTGTGACATACATCAGGCCTCGTAGAGGCATTTAGACTTTTCATTTGGTATTGTGAGAATAGTTTGCTTGTAATATTTGCTTCGAGATTTTGTGTTCTCCTTCCTATTTGCTTTGTTCTGTGTCGACAGAACCCGGCCCCGTGCATACCTCAACCGCCATCGGGCCGACCGGAGACCAGGACGGTCCAAGGAGTGAGGGGCTACGTGACCAGTTAGGCTCCTGAGTCGCGATGCTCGGGAGTCCCCCTTGATGTGCGCACAACATATAGGGAGAGTTCGTGAGGATAGATTAATGCTCTACGTCGAAAGAGCCCGGCCCCGCGCATACCTCAACCGCCATTGGGCCGACCGGAGACCTGCACGGACCAAGGAGTGAGGGGCTATGTGACCAGTTAGGCTCTTGAGTCGCGATGCTAAGGAGTCTCCCTTGATGTTAAAACAATTTCCATACCTGCCCTCGCCGAGGCCTCGAGAGGGGCGCGCGACGCCCAGGTCCGGGGGACCTGGTTGGGTGGCGTGCGCTTGGGCGTGACCCGAGCGCAGCCCCCATGCCCAGCCCCCTCGCGCGACTCTCTCGAGGGAAGGCGTCGTGGTGAGGCTGGGCGCTAAGCTCTGGGCTCCCTGAGGTTGGTACGGCCGTGGGGTCACCCTCAGATGTTTATCACCAGCGCGGAGCATAGTACTTCCGCTTGTGCACAGGCATAGCCGGTCCTCGGTAGTGTCGACAGCCAGCGCGGAGCATGGAGCTTCCACTTGGGCGTGGGATGGGGGCCTCCGGGAGGAGCCCTCGGGGCGTGTACAGCCCCGCCCTGACATGTGCCTTGCATGGCAGGGCTGCGAGGTGTATCTGGGCACTCGTGAGCCAACGCAGGACTCACGAGGCCCTACCTCAAGGCGGGTTGCGCCTGATCTTGAGGATTGGTGACTGTATGTCCCTGCAAGGCGGTTAGATGCAAGCACTCTACGTCCTCAGGTCCCGGCCCTCGAGCGAGGTCAGCCGCCGCTGGTATGCCAGGTCGCGGTGCCGTGGTCAAGGCCAAGGGGTGAGGGCTGGAGAGCCAGTAAGAGCCCCTGAGTCGCGATGCATAGGAGCCCCCCTTTTAACGTGTAAGCGGTTTGCATGGGATAAACAGACCCGCAGCGGGCAGCAACCGAGCAGGCGGTAGCCGTCTGCAGATTAAGCATGAAGAGCAGATCGACTTGGATAAATGCAGGAAGATACGTGCCACTGGGTGTGGCCCGAGCGGCATGGGGATGATGCAGCCCGAGGGGCGCCCCCAACAAGGTAAGCTAAAGACATAAGCAAAAGGGGTACATGCCACAGGGATGGACCCATGTGGCCTGGGAATAATGCAGCCCGAGGGCCGCTCCCAACTTAAATGAACTTGGACGATGTCACCTGGTCCTGTAGATGAAATAGAGTTGGTGCAGCTGAAGCCACACGTTGAAGGAATGGCTCCTCATGAGCCACCGGGACCTTGAGCCTCAAGAGGCTCTGGGGGCTCTGTAGGTTTCCTGAAGACCGCTCCCATCTCCTCCCGAACGGTGTGGAACCTGGCCTCCTGAGCCGCCAGGGCTTGCCGCATGTTGCGCTGATAGGCCAACGCCACGCTCGGCAAGACGAAGGGCATACAAACGTAGCTGTGTGGTGGACCCTCACAGCGACCCGCACTATAAGGCCAGAAGCGCTCCTGAGAAGCGGCGCTGTTGATCCCTTGGATGTTGATGCAGGCGTGCAGCCTGGCATCCTTGCCTGGATGGGGGGTTGCGCCTTGTGAGCGGCCATGGCTGTGCATGGCCCTTGCCTCTTGCAGTTCCTCGGTGGTCTTGGTTATGAACTCCTGAGCGGCGGGCACTCCTTTCCATGTGCTCTCTTGAGGAAAGTGTGTCGTGAAGCACGCTTCCAAGTGGTGCCCAAGCGCCTCCCTCGTGAGGTTGGCAAGGTCTGAGGCTCTCCAGGAGAGAGCCCCCGAGTCCTGCCTGAGGAGGGCGCCGAGCGCACTTTCCTATGCGGTGGAGGGAGGAGCCCCTGGAGCGGGCGCTGATCCTGACGAGGCTCCTGACGCAACGCCATCTTCTTGGGGTCCTGCGCGGCACGGCAGCTTCTTCCTGGGGATGGTCTCCGGAGGGCCTTCACTTCTGCAGTCAGGGTCGTCGATTGTTGCGGCTTGGAAGGCGCGCTCAAGGGAGCACACCGCATCACTTTCTTCACATGGGACCGTGATGATTCCCCCGCTTCCTGGCATCTTGAGGACGTTGTAGCCATGGTAAGTGACTGCCATGAACTTGGCCAGGGCTGGATACCTGAGGATGGCACTGTACGGCAGGCGGATGTGCGCGACGTCGAAGTCGATGAGCTCGGTGCGGTAGTTCTTGCTCTCCCCGAAGGTGAGAGGCAGGCGGACTTGCCCTATCGGTGTGGTGGAACCGTCAGTCACTCTTGAGAAAGGCTTGGTTGGCTGGAGCTGCTCATAGGGCACTTGGAGGTTGTCGAACGTGTCGATGGATAGGACGTTGAGCCATGCGCCACCGTCGATGAGAGTCTTGGTGACTTGCACATTGCTGATGACTGGGGAACACAGCATAGGCAGGGTGCCAGCGGTGGCTGTGCACTTGAGATGGTTTGCCGAGTTGAAGGTGATGGCGCATTGAGACCACCCGAGTGGGCGCGTGGCCTCGAGCTTGGGGAGCACCGCATTCACCTCGCGAGCGAACTGCTTGAAGATGCGCTGGGAGGCGGGGGCCTGAGCTCCACCCAGGATGCAAGCGATCGCACGCGGCTCCTGGAAGCCCCCAGTGTCAGGACCCCGACTCAATGCCACATCGATCTAGCATGTAACACCTCATATCACTTTGCGGCCTCACGCACGGTATTCCCACGGGTGTCGCCTTACCTTAGCCCGGGACCGTTTGCGCCTTTTGGCACACGTATATGACGGTGTCTCTAGCATCCATATGATAAGGAGCCCGGGCTGACATGGCTAGTCGTAAACCCAAAGTGGCACAGACTTACAGGGACAGGCATTCATGACCCAGCATCGAACGTGTCGGTCATCAGCGAGTGAATCCAGGCTGTAGCACTGGGCTAGCAGGACTCCGGTGAACCGGGCTGTAGCGGGCTAACAGGACTCCGATATTCATCGCGTGACATTTCCCCGAAGGGACAGACACAGGAACGAAGAAGGACACATGCCGGCCAGCCTAAGTGTTCCGGAGCAGTAGCAAGCTACCATGGCTTGGTGGAAACACTAGGAGACATTTCCCGGTAAGAGAGGCTACTAAAGATAAACAACTAGATGGTCAGATCCCACACATACCAAGCATTTCAATAGCATACACACAATATGCTCGATATGTGCAAATACAACATGGCATCACAACATGACTCTACGACTCAAGTAATTTATTCAATAGGCTCCGAGGAGCGAGATATTACAAACATGGGTCTCATGACCCAACATTCAGAGCATACAAATCAAAGCACAAGCGGAAGCTATCATGTCTGGGTATAGACATCTATAAATGAAAAAGGCTGAGAAGCCTGACTATCTATCAGATCCTGCCGAGGGCACAAGATCGTAGCTGAGGTAACAAGCTAAACGTCGAAGTCCACGTGGAACTACTAGTGAGACTGAAGTCTCTCTGCAAAAACATAAAATAGGCAAACGTGAGTACAAATGTACCCAGCAAGACTTACATCAGAACTAACTACATATGCATCATTTTCAACAAGGGGATGGTGGGGTTTAACTGCAGCAAGCCAGCTTTGACTCGGTGGCTATCCTAACCTACGACTGCAAGTAACTCCTTTTGAGGTGGCGCACACGAGTCCACATATTCATCATATGAATACACCACTATGGATCCGCTCCCGTCTCCCTACGAGAACGCCATCCATAGCACTCACGCTTATCTTGCGTATTTTAGAGTATCCACTTTCACTTGTCTATGAACTGATATAAGCAACCCAGAAGTCCTTTACCGCGGACACGGCTATTCGAATAGATGATGTTAACCCTGCAGGGGTGTACTTCTTCATACATGTTTCCACCACTTAGCGTCTGCACACGACATGTGCTCGGCAGACTTCAAGCGAAAGCCGACGTGGGTGTAGACCACGACCTACCTAAACACCTAAGTCTCTAGTCCAGGTTTATCGCCTATTCGGGTTCCATCCATGAGGAGATCCGGCCGGAGTTTCGCTCACAGCCCCAAACGATGTGAACAGGGTTCCGTGACACCAAACGGGTGCCCAGTTTACCCGGCCACGTGCCTACCGCATCACAGCCCACCCCTACGGTCAGCGCTGTCCACGGCCTCCAACATACTACAAACACCAGAAACTACTTGCAACTCCTGGACAGGGGACAAGGGTGAATAAGAAGTCGAGCGGGGTCATATTTCAGGGCCCAATGCATGGTAGTAGCTGAATCATGGATCACAAACACAGAACTCAGTTCCTAAGGACGGCTTCAATGAGACAACCCACCATGTACTCCTACATGGCCTCTCACCGACACCTTTTACCAAATCGTGTTCACACACTTAGCTCACACATAGTAGGACATGTTCACACACCTCTGATTCACCCCCGATGAATCAGACCTGACTCAACTCTAAGCAGTAGCAGGCATGACAAACAAACATGAATGAGTAGGCACAACAGGGCTCAAAAAACTCCTACTCATGCTAGTGGGTTTTATCTATTTACTGTGGCAATGACAGGTCATGCAAAGGATAAAGGGGTTCAGCTACCGCAGCAAGTAACAGATGAATCGGTGTTGTCCTAATGCAGTAAAAGAGAGCAGGAGCGAGAGAGTAGGATTGTATCGGAATGAACAAGGGGGTTTTGCTTGCCTGGCACTTCTGAAGATAGCATTGAGTCTTCATCAGTGTCAACGATCACATCATCGGTATCACGTCTATCGAGAGGGGGACAATTACCGGCAACATAGAAGGGAACACAATCAATGCAATGCACAATATGATGCATGATCATGACATGGCAAAATGAATGTGTTTTGAGCTAATGGAACTAGCAACAGATTAAATGAAGTTGGTTTGAATACAAGATTCAAATTTAAACTCCATATGTGATTATTCAAATGCCATTTAATTGATTTGTGCTAAACAGCAGCTATAAGTTGTTCTATCATGCATGAAAATGGTACAGATGGATTCCTTGAATTTTTCTGATAATTTTTCATATATAATTTATTTAATTTGGAGTTACGGTTGAATTTCTATGATTTTTAGAAGTTTAGAATATATTCTGGAATTATTAAATCATTTAAGATTTATTTAAATTCCAGAAAGGAATTATTGCGTCAGCATGACGTTGGCATGACGTCAGCAAGTCAACAGGGCCGGTCAGTGTCAAACCTGACCAGTGGGGCCCACTGGTCAGTGACTATGACTAATCCTAATATAACTTAAACCTAACCTAGTTTAATTAGCCGGGCCGGGCCCGCAGGTCAGTGAGTCAGTGGCTAAAAAAATTAGAAAAACTAAACTAATTAACAGGGGGCTGGCCCCACCTGTCATCGACCCAGGGGAGGTCAAACCCCTGGTCAACAGGGCCTAACCCGCCGGCGGTTCGTCGCCGGTGGCAACAGGCGCGGCGGAGGGCGCGGGCTCGCTCCTCCGGCGTCCAAATGGACGGAGGAGAGCGGCTACGGGGAGCTGGAGCTCACCCGCGCCCGTTTCAGCAAGCAGCAGCAGCTAGGGCGGCCGGAGACGATGGCCTCGAGCTCGGCAGCGGCGGCCGGAGCTCGGGCGTGCTCGGTTTCGGCGTTACACGGCACGGCGGGCGCGGCCGATGGGCTCTACGGGATGCTGGGGTCACCAGGAACACCCGGAGGCAACGAGCGCAGGCGGAGGAGCTCGGGAGCACGGAGCTCACCGGCCATGGCGGACGGCGGCTTTGGGTGCTCGTGGGGCGGCGGCTACAGGGCGTGCGCGAGAGAGAGAGGTGAGGGGAAATGACAGCAAGCTCACAGGGAGGCAGCAGGGTGGCTCAGTGGGCTCGGGGACGCTTCTGCGACGGAGAATTGACGGCGGCAATCTCTGGTGGCCGACGAGGGGAACGGCGATGGTGGCGGCGTTGCTGCGCGTCCGGGACCTCGTGGCTCGGTGGAGGGGAAGAGGGGGTCGAGGCGGAGCCTCTGGGCTGCTCAAGGGAACGAGGGACAGACCATGGCCGCGGTGGTTCTCATCGGCGGCGGCGGGCGCGTTCGGTGAGGGGAACAGAGGAGGGGGAGAGTGTTCGGGGAAGAGAGAGGGAGCAGCGAGGGAGGAAGAGGGGCGAGAGGGCACGAGGCGTCCTCGTGGCGTCGCTAGGGAGACCAGGGGAAGCAGGAGGTGGCCAGGGGGAAGCAGGAGGTGGCCGAGGCCTCTCGGGCGCGCGCCACGCCTCGCCTCTGTTCGTCCTCCTAGCAGAGGAGGAAGAGGACAAGGGGGAGGAGGTGGGCTGGGCCGGCTGGGCCGGCTGGCTACCGGGTGAGCGCCAGATAAGTCCTTCTCTCTCTCTCTCTTTCATTTCTATTTAATTCTGTTTTCTATTTTCTGTAGTTTGTTTTGATTTAGTTTTAGACACTAAACCATTTTATAAAATCCTGGAAATAGTTATGTGGCTAGGACTAAAATATACCAAACCACATAAAATGTTCCAGTAATTATTGGACATATATTATTTATATATCAAATATATATCCAATGCAAATAGCTATTTATTTAATTCAAAGGCCCAAAATAATTAACTCTGAGATACCAAAAATATTGTTTTGAGTTTTACCTCTTTGCAATATTTTCAGAGACTAAGAGGAACATTTTCTTGGACTTCTTTGAGGAGATTTTAATGTTGATCATTTTTAGAAGGTTTCTGAGGCTTTAAAAATTCCTCAATTCAAATTTCATTTGAATTAAAACATGATACTCACATGAGGTCTAGCCTAGTGCATAACAGGACCAGGGATGTGACACCCAGCCCCCTCGTCCTGGTGGTGGTCGTCGTTCCTTCTTGGTGGCGGCAACGGGGGAAGACCGGCGTTGCCCTGGGGGCGATCCTCACGAAGCGGGTCCCTCCAGGCACCCTCGCGAGGTTGGTCCTACCAGCGGTCCTCACGAGGTTGGTCGCGCCACTCCTGGCGCGGGCCACGGTTGTCCTAGCGTCCGCCTCCGCGTCCTCCTCCACCGCCGTAGCCCCGGTCGTTGCGCTCGGGGCGTCGACCGAAGCGTCCTTCCCAAATGGCTCTGAGCTCTTGACAGTCGCTGGTGTTGTGGGTGCTCAGGTTGTGGAAGGCGTAGAACGGACGGCCGTTCTTGGATGACTCAGGCTGATCTCTGCCTCGCTTGGTGTCGGGCTCCGCTGCGAGCACCACTGCCTCTTTACGCTTCACGTCCTTGGCCTTGGCCTTCTTCTCTTCCACTCCTGCAGCTGGCAGCTCAAGGAGAGAGAGGCGCCCCTCCTCAGCTCTTGCGCACTTGGTCGCCAGGTTGAACAGCTCCTGAGACGTGCAAAGCTCCTCATGGATATCTAGTTCTTCCTTCATCTTGACGTTGCGGACGCCATCGGAGAACACGGAGATGATGGCCTCGTCCGTGACCTTGGGGATCTTGAGGCGGGTGTTGAGCGCTGGATGTACTTCTGGAGGGTCTCTCATGGCTGTTGCTTGATGCGTCATAGATCGCCCGCAGCCGGTGGGCGATTATGAGTGCCCTGGAAGTTAGCGACGAAGCGGTCACGCATCTCGTCCCAGGAGGAGATCGAGCCATGCTGCAGGTTCAGGAGCTAGGAGCAGGCCCCATCCTTGAGAGCCATGGGAAACCAGTTTGCCATGATTTTTTCGTCGCCGTTGGCCGCTTCGATGCTCAACTCATAGAGCTGCAGGAACTCCGCGGGGTCGGCGGTGCCGTCGTATCGAGGAGGTAGATCTGGCTTAAACTTGCCGGGCCAGGCAACACTACGCAGCTCAGGGGTGAAGGCGCGGCAGCCGGCCGTGGTTGCCGGGGCCCGCTTCGGAGGTGGAGCTAGGTCTTGACAAGGTCCGTGCTACGCCACTGCAGGCGGCGCGCGATCTTGGAAAGGTGGCGCGGGGAGCGCCGGTGCAGCTGGTCGCGGGATTTCTTGGTAGCTTCTTTCTTCACGCGCGGGCGCCGGGCGCGGTGGATCACGCTGCAGAGGCGCGCGCCTTGGTGCCAAGGCACCGTCTTGGGGTCGAGGTGGCGGTGGCATGCCATGAGCCCCATCACCCACGGCTAGTTGAGAGGGAGGCAGAGAGTGGGACGGCGCCGGAGAGCCCCCTGCGGCATGGACGAGCTCGGCGACGCGGTCGAGCCACTCCTCATAGAGGTCGTTGACGAGGCGGTAACGCAGGAGCTTGTTCGTCGCGATGAGCGCGGCCCGTGCCTCCATGAGAGCGTGGTGCGCATGAGACGAAGAACCAGCAGGGTTGAGTGATGGAGTGGCGGTGCCGCCGTCCTGCCGCACCGAAGGATGCTGCGAGGACGCCAGCTGCTCGTTCCCCACCGGGCCGGTGGCAGCGTTGGTGGTGGGGGCGGAGAACGACGAGGTGGCCCGTCGACGGGAGCCGTCTGAGCGACACGAGCGGCGAGGGCAGCCCGACGCTCAGCGCGAGCACGGCGAGCGTCCGACATGGAGACGACGGAGCGACGGAGCGGCGGACTGATGAAAAGGAGGCTACGGCGCTCCCCTACCTGGCGCGCCAAATGTCGGATGTGGGGTTCCGGCTAACCCTTAAGGTTCGAACACTGGGGTGCGTGCGAAGTCTTTCCCTCCTACTGATCTACGCTCAAGCTCGCTAAGATCTTACGGACGAACTCGACGAACTCACAAGACAAAAAGACATGAGGTTTATATTGATTCGGGCCACCGTTGTGGTGTAATATCCTACTCCAGTGTGGTGGTGGTGGATTGCCTCTTGAGCTGATGATGAACAGTACAAGGGGAAGAACAACCTCCTGAGGTTGAGGTGTTCTTGTGCTTTCGGACTTGTGTGTCTCTCTGGGTCTGATGAGGTCTCCCCCCTCTACTATGGTGGCTAGTCCTATATATAGAGGCCCTGGTCCTCTTCCCAAATATTGAGCGGGAAGGGAGCCAACAATGGCGGGCTAATTCAAAGGGGGACAGCTAATACAAGCTATCCTGACAAAAGTAGTCTTTGCCTGCACAAAGCTCTGGTGGTGACGCCGTCTTGGGCTCCACGATGACCTCCGTCTTGCAGTCCATGGTCTTGGTCTTGTTGCATCGAAATGGCAACCTTTGCCCGAGGCCTCGGTACTCCGCGGCTGTGCTTGCCTCCCTTGCACCAAAGAGGAAACAAGGATGCTGCGCGTGCTGGCGCCCGCCTGGTGTCGATTGTCATGGCTCACGTCGTGAGAGCCTCGTGAGGTTTACCCCGCCTTGATATCTCCGCTCGTCGCGAGCCTGCCTGACCAGGCCGCTCCAGAAGAGGTCTTGCGTCATCCGCCTCGTGAGGCTTGGCCCCTCGCGAGGGTCTTGGGTGCCTTGTTGGTGAAGAAGGGTCGTACGACCTGCTGCTTGGCCACGCCGCGGGCCGCAGGCAGGCAAGTCTGGGGACCCCCGTTCCCAGAACTCCGACAACATCATCTGGTCGTTCAACAGTGCTGGATGCTCTGGCGCCAAGTACTATGACCAGAAGAGTTTCTCCGTCGTGTTCCCCTCTTGGGCCCGAAAAAACTTCGCAACATCGGCGGCACTCTTCGGAAGATCCGCAAATGCGTCTGGAGAACTCCATAGTCGAGTGAGCAGGGCATATTTTTGACTACCGAATTTACTCTGCAAAAGAAAGAGCTTACCAGCCGCTATGTGTTCAGCCTGCTTGATCTCCTCATGAGCCGCCCGGGACTCGGTCCACGCCTCCTTGGCCTCCTGGAGAGCCTTGGTGAGTTTGACTGCTTGCGCCTTATTCTTCTCCTCCAAGGCCTCACACTTACCGGCAGCGTCCTTGAGCTCTTGCTCGACGTTGGTCACCCTCTCCTCATACTGGCAGCGGGTGGCTTGCTCGTCCTTTAAGTCTGCAGCCGCTTTATCAGCGGCCGCTTTGCTCACCCTCGCCTTCTCTTTGTCTTGCGACAGGGCGCCCTTGAGGTTCTCGACCTCAGTTGCACTGCCTGCAATCAAATACATGACAAAGTGTGTGAGTTTAAACTCCGCATTTGCATATAATTTCAATTGTATAAACAACCTTTAAAAAAACATACCTTGCACCTCATCGGACCGCTTGTTAATGCGGTCGAGGTCATCATCGGCCAGCTTCAGCTTCCGCTTGAGCTCGGAAACTTGAGCGGCAAGGGCGGTCGCCACCAATGGGGAAGCCTGTTCATTCAATAGATATGTACGTTACCTTCTACGATAATCATTTGATCCTCTGTTCGGCTTTTTTCCAAAACCGAATAGACTCTCAGGGGCTACTATCTATATACAGGCATATTTCCTTCATATGAAAAAGCGTCTTACATCGCATACCTCAAAGCCTGTCAGTAGGCTGGTGAAGGCTTCGTTCAGCCTACTCTTGGAGGACTGAACCTTCTCAACCACCGTACCCATCAGGGTACGGTGCTCCTCCATGACGGAAACACGTAGAAGTTCTTCCACCAAAGTGTCCGACGCCTCCGGATTGATGGAGGTCACTGGTGGAGTTGATGCACCCCCCTCCTTCAAGGGGGTTGCTTGCTCGATTCCGGAGCCGTGTGGGTCTTCGGAAAGGTGTTCGGCTGGGGGCCGGATTGGTCATGGCCCCCGTCGTCTGTCTCCATGGGGGTTGGTTCCCCCATGTTCTTGGCAGCCAAGGTGTTACCCTCTGGCACCGTCTTGGCGGCCTCCCGAACCTCTCCATGGCCTGGAGAGGCTCTTCGGGACAACACTTCGGTGTCATCCGTAGCGGTTGGCGGGGAGGCTCGCGGAGGCGTCTCGCTCTCCACCATTCCCGGCTCCACCGAGTTCCCCGAAGATGATGATAACTGGGGGAGATCGCGGGCCGGACTGATGCACACAGTACAATGCGTTAGAACTACAATCATAAAACCGGATATATATATATATATATGTACATTATCCTTGGATACTTACGATGCGGCCAGGGGCTTCGACCTGGGGCACCACTCAGGTATGACTTCATTATCCAAATCCGAGCCATCCGAGAGGGATATCTTCCCCTCTTGGACGCCTCCACCTCTGGGACTACGGAGGCCCCCCTTTTCTTCTTCCTCCCCTTAAGGGTAGATTCATTTTCGGTGTCCTCCTCCTCTTCGTCTTCATCTCCCTCATGGGAGGAGGGAGCCTCGGTTTCTCTGGACATAGCATCCGAAGTGCCTTTATGGTGGAGGCCACCTTTGGCCTCATTGCCCTTCTTCTTGGACTTCTTCTCAAGCGCCTGATACTGCACTGGGACCAACATCCTCATTAGCAGGGGAATGGCTGGGTCTTTGGGTAGCGGCACTGGCACTTGATCCGCTCCGCCTTCTTTGTCTAGCCCTGATTGAAGGATGAAGGCTCAGCATACCTTTTGATTTATGAACTGAAGTTATGTTCGGAAACTAAAATGCTTATCGGGGTGGCTGGATGCACGTTGTCAAGGCGGATGTCGTCGGTCGTCTCTGACCACGTCTTCTGGGCCTTGAAGAGTAGCTTCCAGATCTCTTCATGCGTTGTGCCGAAGAATCACTGCAGGGTCCGCGGCCCTTCCGGATTGAATTCCCACATGTGGAGAGGCCGGCGCTGGCAGGGGAGGATCCGGCGGAAAATCATCACCTGAATCACATCGGTGAGACTGGTGTTCTTCTCTATCATGTTTTTGATGCGCTTTTGCGGCACCATCACTTCATCGGACGATGCCCACTCCAGGCCCTTGTTGATCCACGACGCGGGCCGCATTGGGGTCCGGATTTAAACTCAAGAGTGGCTGCCCATGTGGTGCCGTGGGGTTCGGTGATGTAGAACCACTCCTGCTGCCATCCCTTCATGGTCTCCATGAAGGCCCCTTTGGGCCAGGTGACATTGGGGAGCTTGCTCACCATGGCGCCATCGCAGTCCGCATGTTGTCCATCGACCACTTTCGGCTTCACATTGAAAACCTTAAGTCATAGGTCGAAGTGGGGGGATGCAGAGGAGCGCCTCACACAAGACGATGAACGCCGAAATGTGGAGGAAGGAATTTGGGGCTAGATCGTGGAAATCTATCCCATAATAGAACATGAGGCTACGGATGAAAGGGTGGAGAGGAAACCCTAGTCCATGAAAGAAGTGGGGGATAAACACCACTCTCTCGCTGGGCTTCAGAGTAGGGATGATCCTCTTTTTGGTAGGGAGCATGTGCGCGATACTCGCAGCCAGGTACCCGCTTCCTGGAGTTCCTTGACGCCCTTCTCCCTGACGGAGGAAGTCATCCACTTGCCCTGCGAGATGGATCCGGCCATGGCTGGAGAGGTTGGGCGGTGGGAAAGATCGAAGATTGGGCACTAGAGCTCGAGGCTAGGAAGGCAGAAGTGAGAATAAGGCGTGGGGTAAAAATATGGATCTTTATCCGCTTATATAGGCAGTGAATATCAAGTGCCCCCCCCACAAGCCTTAAAACTTGCCTATTCCCAAGGGGACGTGCGAACGACATAGTTGGATAACCCAAATCCATATTGATGAGAATCCCGCAATAAGGGGGCACGATCTCTGCTTTGACAAGACATGTCAATGGTGGCTGCGCCTCGAAACACAAAGCGGGAGGCCCAAAAAAGGTTCGAAATAACAAGGAGGCTAGATGTAACGTTTCACCGAAAAAGCTGTCAGTGGATATACCTTATCTTAATTATGCATTATGCCCTTGTGGTTGGGGGTTATAACTGTTATATAGATCCGGATACAGTTCTCTTGCTCAGAAAACTACTTTGAAGTATGCGAAGGAGGAACCTGCCATGCAATGCCGCAGACAATCTGCGTATCGAACACATCGTCATTGAAAGACTAGTTAACGGGCTACTGAGGGAGTCCTGGATTACGGGGTGCTCAAGTGTCCGGGGTATGTAACATTGATGTCTGCTACACAACCTTCTTCTTGTAGACGTTGTTGGGCCTCCAAGTGCAGATGTTTGTAGGGCAGTAGCAAATTTCCCTCAAGTGGATGACCTAAGGTTTATCAATCTGTGGGAGGCGTAGGATGAAGATGGTCTCTCTCAAACAACCCTGCAACCAAATAACAAAGAGTCTCTTGTGTCCCCAACCCACCCAATATAATGGTAAATTGTATAGGTGCACTAGTTCGGCGAAGAGATGGTGATACAAGTGCAATATGGATAGTAGATAAAGATTTTTGTAATCTGAAAATATAAAACAGCAAGGTAGCAAGTGGTAAAAGTGAGCGTAAACGATATGGCAATGCTAGGAAACAAGGCCTAGGATTCAGACTTCCACTAGTGCAAGTTCTCTCAACAATAATAACATAATTGGATCATATAACAATCCCTCAACATGCAACAAAGAGTCACTCCAAAGTCACTAATAGCGGAGAACAAACGAAGAGATTATTGTAGCGTACGAAACCACCTCAAAGTTATTCTTTCTGATCGATCTATTCAAGAGTCTGTAATAAAAGAACACGAAGCTATTCTTTCCGTTCAATCTATCATAGACTTCATACTAGAATCAAACCTTAAGACACAAATCAACCAAAACCCTAATGTCACCTAGATACTCCAATGTCACCTCAAGTATCAGTGGGTATGATTATACGATATGCATCACACAATCTCAGATTTATCTATACAACCAACACAAAGAACTTCAAAGAGTGCCCCAAAGTTTCTACCGGAGAGTCAAGACGGAAATTTGTGCCAACCCCTATGCATAAGTTCATGAGGTCACGGAACTCGCAAGTTGATCACCAAAACATACATCAAGTGGATCACATGATATCCCATAGTCACCACAGATAAGCACATGCAAGACATACATCAAGTGTTCTCAAATACTTAAAGACTCAATCTGATAAGATAACTTCAAAGGGAAAACTCAATCCATTACAAGAGAGTAGAGGGGGAGAAACACCATAAGATCCAACTATAATAGCAAAGCTCGCGATACATCAAGATCATGCCAAATCAAGAATACGAGAGAGAGATCAAACACATAGCTACTGGTACATACCCTTAGCCCCGAGGGTGAACTACTCCCTCCTCGTCATGGAGAGCGTCGGGATGATGAAGATGGCCACCGGAGAGGGATTCCCTCCCTCTGACAGGGTGCCGGAACGGGTCTAGATTGGTTTTCGATGGCTACAGAGGCTTGAGGCGGCAGAGCACCCGAGCTAGGTTTCTTTCTGGAAGTTTGGGTATATAGAAGAGGTGTTGGAGTCGGGAACAAGTCAAGAGGGTCCCCGAGGTGGCCACGAGGTAGGGGGGCATGCCCAGGGGGTAGGGCGCGCCCCCACCCTCATGGTGGCTTCGGGACTCTTCTGGCCCATCTCCGGTACTCCGTGGGCTTCTTCTTGTCCAAAAATGATCTCCGTCAAATTTCAGGTCAATTGGACTCCGTTTGGTTTTCCTTTTCTGCGATACTCAAAAACAGGAAAAAACATAAACTAGCACTGGTTTCTAGGTTAATAGGTTAGTCCCAAAAATCATATAAAATACCATATAAATGCATATAAAACATCCAAGGTTGATAATATAATAGCATGGAACAATAAAAAATTATAGATACGTTGGAGACGTATCAAGCATCCCCAAGCTTAATTCCTGCTCGTCCTCGAGTAGGTAAATGATAAAAACAGAATTTTTGATGTGGAATGTTACCTAACATATTTATCCATGTAATTCTCTTTATTGTGGCAAGAATATTCAGATCCGAAAGATTCAAGAAAAAAGTTTAATATTGACATAAAAATCATAATACTTCAAGCATACTAACAAAGTAATCATGTATTTTCAAAATAACATGGCCAAAGAAAGCTATCCCGACAAAATCATATAGTCTGGCTATGCTCTACCTTCATCACACAAAATATTTAAATCATGCACAACCCGGATGACAAGCCAAGCAATTGTTGCACTTTTTTAATCTTCGCACAATACATGAGTGTGAGCCATGGTTATAGCACTATAGGTGGAATAGAATGGTGGTTGTGGAGAAGACTAAAGGAGAAGATAGTCTCACATCAACTAGGGTATCAACGGGCTATGGATATTCCCATCAATAGATATCAATGTGAGTGAGTAGGGATTTCCATGCAACGGATGCACTAGAGCTATAAGTGTATGAACGCTCAAAAAGAAACTAAGTGGGTGTGCATCCAACTCGCTTGGTCACAAAGACCTATGTCATTTTGAGGAAGACCATCATTGGAATATACAAGCCAAGTTATATAATGAAAGATTCCCACTAGTATATGAAAGTGACAACATAGGAGACTCTCTATCATGAAGATCATGGTGCTACTCTGAAGCAGAAGTGTGGTAAAAGGATAGTAGCATTGCCCCTTCTCTCTTTTTATCTCATTTTTTTGTTTTTTTGGGCCTTCTCCTTCTTTATGCCCTCTTTTTTCTCTTTTTTATTTTATTTTTCGTCCGGAGTCTCATCCCGACTTGTGGGGGAATCATAGTCTCCATCATCCTTTCCTCACATGGGACAATGCTCTAATAATGATGACCATCACACTTTTATTTACTTACAACTCAAGAATTACAACTCGATACATAGAACAAAATATGAATCTATATGATTGCCTTCGGTGGTGTACCGGGATGTGCAATGACTCATGAGTGACATGTATGAAAGAATTATGAACGGTGGCTTTGCCACAAATACGATGTCAACTACATGATCATGCAAAGCAATATGACAATGATGGAGTGTGTCATAATAAACGGAATGGTGGAAAGTTGCATGGCAATATATCTCGGAATGACTATGGAAATGCCATAATGGGTAGGTATGGTGGCTGTTTGAGTAAGGTAATGGTGGGTTTATGGTACCAGCGAAAGTTGCGCGGTACTAGAGAGGCTAGCAATGGTGGAAGGGTGAGAGTGCGTATAATCCATGGACTCAACATTAGTCATTAAGAACTCACATACTTATTACAAAAATCTAGTAGTTATCGAAAGAAGTACTACGCGCATGCTCCTAGGGGGATAGATTGGTAGGAAAAGACTATCGCTCGGCCCCGACCGCCACTCATAAGGAAGACAATCAATAAATAAATCATGCTCCGACTTCATCACATAACGGTTCACCATACGTGCATGCTACCAGAATCACAAACTTTAACACAAGTATCTCTCAAATACACAACTACTCAACTAGCATGACTCTAATATCACCATCTTCATATCTCAAAACAATCATCAAGTATCAAACTTCTCATAGTATTCAATGCACTTTATATGAAAGTTTTTATTATACCCATCTTGCATGCCCATCATATTAGGACTAAATTCATAAACAAAGAAAATTACCATGCTGTTCTAAAATACTCTCAAAATAATATAAGTGAAGAATGAGAGATCAATAATTTCTATAAAATAAAACCACCACCGTGCTCTAAGAAGATATAAGTGAAGCACTAGAGCAAACGACAAACTACTCTGAAAGATATAAGTGAAGATCAATGAGTAGTTGAATAATTATGTAACTATGTGAAGACTCTCTAACATTTAAGAATTTCAGATCTTGGGATATTATTCAAACATCAAGCAGAACAAAAGAAAATAAAATGACGCTCCAAGCAAAACACATATCATGTGGTGAATAAAAATATAGCTCCAAGTAAAGTTACCGATGAACGAAGACGAAAGAGGGGATGCCATCCGGGGCATCCCCAAGCTTAGGCTCTTGGTTGTCCTTGAATATTACCTTGGGGTGCCTTGTGCATCCCCAAGCTTAGGCTCTTGCCACTCCTTATTCCGTAGTCCATCGAATCTTTACCCAAAACTTGAAAACTTAACAGAAAACTTGTAAGCTCCGTTAGTATAAGAAAATAAATAACCACTTAGGTACTATTGTGAACTCATTATAAATTCATATTGGTGTAATATCTACTGTATTCCAACTTCTCTATGGTTCATACCCTCCGATACTACTCATACATTCATCAAAATAAGTAAACAACACATAGAAAAACAGAATCTGTCAAAAACAGAACAGTCTGTAGTAATATGTATCAAACGTATACTTCTGGAACTCAAATAATTATGAAATAAATTGGTGGACGTGAGGAATTTGTCTATTAATCATCTGCAAAAATAATTAACCTAATATCACTCTCCAGTAAACAATGGCAGCAAATCTCGTGAGCGCTAAAGTTTCTGTTTTTTAAAGCAAGATCGCAAAGACTTCACCCAAGTCTTCCCAAAGGTTCTACTTGGCACAAACACTAATTAAAACATAAAACCACATATAAACAGAGGCTAGATGAATTATTTATTACTAAACAGGAACAAAAATCAAAGAACAAAAATGAAGTTGGGTTGCCTCCCAACAAGCGCTATCGTTTAACGCCCCTAGCTAGGCATGATGATTTCAATGATGTTCACATAAAAGATAAGAATTGCAACATAAAGAGAGCATCATGAAGAATATGACTAGCACATTTAAGTCTAACCCACTTCCTATGCATAGGGATTTTGTGAGCAAACAATTTATGGGAACAATAATCAACTAGCATAGGAAGGTAAAGCAAGCAAAATTCAAGATTTTCAACACATAGAGAGGAAACTTGATATTATTGCAATTCCTACAAGCATATATTCCTCCCTCATAATAATTTTCAGTAGCGTCATGAATTAATTCAACAATATAGCTATCACATAACATATTCTTAACACGATCCACATGTATGCAAAGTTGACACTCTTCCAAAATAGTGGGATTAACAATAACTAAAGTCATGACCTCTCCAAACCCACTTCCATAATTATCACAATAAGATTCAACACCCTCCAAAAAAGTGACATCATTACTTCCTAAAGTTGACACTCTTCCATACCCACTTTCATAAATATAATCATCATAAATAGGAGGCATGCTATCATCAAAATAAATTTGCTCATCAAAACTTGGGGGACAAAAAATATCATCTTCATCAAACATAGCATCCCCAAGCTTGTGGCTTTGCATATCATTAGCATCATGGATATTCAAAGAATTCAAACTAACAACATTGCAATCATGCTCATCATCCAAAGATTTAGTGCCAAACATTTTAATACATTCTTCTTCTAACACTTTGGCACAATTATCGGAATCCTTATTTTCACGAAAGATATTAAGAAGATGAAGCATATGAGGCAACCTTAATTCCATTTTTTGTAGTTTTCTTTTATAGACTAAACTAGTGATAAAACAAGAAACTAAAAGATTCGATTGCAAGATCTAAAGATATACCTTCAAGCGCTAACCTCCCCGGCAACGGCGCCAGAAAAGAGCTTGATGTCTACTACACAACCTTCTTCTTGTAGACGTTGTTGGGCCTCCAAGTGCAGAGGTTTGTAGGACAGTAGCAAATTTCCCTCAAGTGGATGACCTAAGGTTTATCAATCCGCTTGTGTCCCCAACACATCCAATACAATGGTAAATTGTATAGGTGCACAAGTTCGGCGAAGAGATGGTGATACAAGTGCTATATGGATAGTAGATAAAGATTTTTGTAATCTGGAAATATAAAAACTACAAGGTAGCAAGTGGTAAAAGTGAGTGTAAATGATATTGCAATGCTAGGAAACAAGGCCTAGGGTTCATACTTTCACTAGTGCAAGTTCTCTCAACAATAATAACATAATTGGATCATATAACAATCCCTCAACATGCAACAAAGAGTCACTCCAAAGTCACTAATAGCAGAGAACAAACGAAGAGATTATTCTAGGGTACGAAACCACCTCAAAGTTATTCTTTCTGATTGATCTATTAAAGAGTCCGTAATAAAATAACATGAAGCTATTCTTTCCGTTCAATTTATCATAGAGTTTGTACTAGAATAACACCTTAAGACAGAAATCAACCAAAACCCTAATGTCACCTAGATAATCCAATGTCACCTCAAGTATCTATGGGTATGATTATACGATATGCATCACACAATATCAGATTCATCTGTTCAACCAACACAAAGAACTTCAAAGGGTGCCCCAAAGTTTCTACCGGAGAGTCAAGACGAAAACGTGTGCCAACCCCTATGCATAAGTTCACGAGGTCACGGAACTCGCAAGTTGATCACCAAAACATACATCAAATGGATCACGTGATATCCCATTGTCACGACAGATAAGCACATGCAAGACATACATCAAGTGTTCTCAAATTCTTAAGGATTCAATCCGATAAGATAACTTCAAAGGGAAAACTCAATCCATTACAAGAGAGTAGAGAGGGAGAAACACCATAAAATCCAACTATAATAGCAAAGCTCGCGATACATCAAGATCGTGCCAAATCAAGAACATGAGAGAGAGATCAAACACATAGCTACTAGTACATACCCTCAGCCCCGAGGGTGAACTACTCCCTCCTCGTCATGGAGAGCGTCGGGATGATGAAGATGGCCACCGGAGAGGGATTCCCCCCCTTCGGCAGGGTGCCGAAACGGGTCTAGATTGGTTTTCGGTGGCTACAGAGGCTTGCGGCGGCGGAACTCCCGATCTAGGTTTCTTTCTGGAAGTTTGGGTATATATAAGAGGTGTTGGAGTCAAGAACAAGTCAGGGGGGTCCCCGAGGCGGCCACGAGGTAGGGGGCGCGCCCCCACCCTCGTCGTGGCCTCAGGACTCTTCCGGCCCATCTCCGGTACTCCATGGACATCTTCTAGTCCAAAAATGATCTCCATGAAATTTCAGGTCCATTGGACTCCGTTTGGTTTTCCTTTTCTACGATACTCAAAAACAAGGAAAAAATAGAAACTGGCACTGGGCTCTAGGTTAATAGGTTAGTCCCAAAAATCATATAAAATACCATATAAATGCATACAGAACATCCCAGGTTGATAATATAATAGCATGGAACAATCAAAAATTATAGATACGTTGGACACGTATCAAACATCGGCCGGACTGGTGGGCCGTGAAGATGCAAGGCAGGAGGCCTTCCCCCGTGTCCGGATGGGAATCTCCTTTGCGTGGATGGCAAGCTTGATGTCCGGATGTACAGTTTCCTTTCTCTGTAAACCGACTCTGTACAACCCTAGGCCCCTCCGGTGTCTATATAAACCGGAGGGTTTTAGTCCATAGAGGCTATCAGAATTTACATAGGCTAGACAGGTAGGGTTTAGCCATTACGATCTCGAGGTAGATCGACTCTTGTAACCCCTATACTCATCAAAGTCAATCAAGAAGGAAGTAGGGTATTACCTCCATTAAGAGGGCCCAAACCTGGGTATACATTGTGTCCCCATGTCTCCTGTACCTTTGATCCTCAGATGCACAGTTCGGGACCCCCTACCCGAGATCAGCCGGTTTTGACACCAACACTAAGGTAAACTACTCATGCTTCATCAGAAGGGCAATAGAGTTCACATAGAATCCCTCTGTGATCGAATCCCCCTCCGGCAAGGTGCCGGAAAAGGTCCCTAGATGGGATCTCACGGGTACAGAAGGTTGCGGCGGTGGAAAAGTGTTTTCATGGATGCCTCTAGTGGTTTGGGAATATATGTGAATATATAGACGAAAGAATTAGGTCAGGAGGGTCACGGGGAGCCCACAAGACAGGGGCACCGCCTACCCCCTAGGCACGCCCTCCACCCTTCTGGCCGCCTCGTGGCTCCTCCGACTTCATCTCCAAGTTTCCTGTATGTCTTCTGGTCCAAGAAACATCATCGTGAACGTTTTATTCCGTTTGGTATTCCTTTCCCGCGAAACTCAAAAACAAGGGGAAAAACAGAAACTGGCACTGGGCTCTAGGTTAATAGGTTAGTCCCAAAAATAATATAAAATAACATATTAATGCATATAAAACATCCAAAACAGATAATATAATTGCACAGAACAATCAAAAATTATAGATACATTGGAGACGTATCAAGCATCCCCAAGCTTAATTCCCGCTCGTCCTCGAGTAGGTAAATGATAAAATAGAATTTTTGATGTGGAGTGCTACCTAACATATTTATCCATGTAATTCTCTTTATTGTGGCATGAATGTTCAGATCCATAAGATTCAAAACAAAAGTTTAATATTGACATAAAAACAATAATACTTCAAGCATACTAACAAGGCAATTATGTCTTCTCAAAATAACATGGCCAAAGAAAGCTTATCCCTAAAAAATGATATAGTCTATCTATGCTCCATGTTCATCACACAAAATACTCAAATCATGCACAACCCCGATGACAAGCCAAGCAACAGTTTCATACTTTTGACGTTCTCAAACTTTTTCAACTTTCACGCAATACATGAGTGTGAGCCGTGGAAATAGCACTATAGGTGGAATAGACTATGGTGGTTGTGGACAAGACAAAAAGAGGGAGATAGTCTCACATCAACTAGGCGTATCAATGGGCTATGGAGATGCCCATCAATAGATATCAATGTGAGTGAGTAGGGATTGCCATGCAACGGATGCACTAGAGCTATAAGTTTATGAAAGCTCAAAAAGAAAAATAAGCGGGTGTGCATCTAACTTGCTTGCTCATGAACACCTAGGGAAATTTGAGGAAGCCCATCGTTGGAATATGCAAGCCAAGTTCTATAATTAAATATTCCTACTAGCATATGAAAATGACAACATATGAGACTCTCTATCATGAAGATCATGATGCTACTTTGAAGCACAAGTGTCGGTGTACTAGAATAGGGGTACCCTAGTACCCCGAACTTGTGCACGGGCAGTTGCAGCACCCCGCGGCAAGGCTTGCCGGGCGAACGCCAAGACCTTCCAAAGGATCCCTTGGAGTCATCCAAGGGCAAAGTATATAAGTTAAGGAGACAAGACCCCGGCAAGAGGAGCTTGCCGGGAAGGCCAACCAAGGCACACCGAGGAACTTGCCGCGACGCGCCACGCGCTTCGGCAAGGCGACAAGGCCCCGGCAAGAGGAGCTTGCCGGGAAGAATAAACAAGGTACCTCGAAGCCCGGCGAGCGACAAGCCTCCGGACCCGACAAGATAGCAGCAGCGGCAAGGCGCTTGCCGCGGCAGGCGGCCACTCTGCGCCCACGCTCTAGCGCATCCACCAACGTGTCGCTCTGAGGGCCTCTCCGGGCGCGCGTGGCGGGAGGCTGTGCAGCCAGCGGTGCGCAGTGGCATGCGAAGCTGACAAGATCACCATCGTGGCGAACGATGGCGCCCCTAACGGTCCTTTTCTGCACTGTTTGGGCGACTCAGATGGGCATTTAATGCCCTTGTCCCCTGTCGTCAGAGTTAGGTAGGATGCACTGTACAAGCAACTGTACCAACTACCTTGCTTTTTACGTTTTTACCCTCCTCTGCGTTGCCACCTGTCGGTGACCCCTTTAGCGTATAAAAGGAGGCCCATGCGCAACGTAGAGGAGGTTGGGGGGGGGGACAGTTTTGCTTCGATTCATTCGTAGCCCAGAGAACATCGTACTCGGGCTCGAGAGCAAGAACACCAGATAATACAACCAGACAAGCAGCAGTAGGAGTATTATCTCTCCGGAGAGCTCCGAAGCTGGGGAAACCGCTCGTGTGCTTCGCCTCGATCTGCTCTTCGTGCAACCTCCGCCCCCCACCGAACCAAAAGGGGCCCGGTCAGCCGGCCCCATAGGTGTTCGTGGGTCAGTTTCCCCCGACAACAAGTGTGGAAAAAGGATAGTTACGTTGCCCCTTCTCACTTTTTCTCTCATTTTTTTCTTTTTTGGGGCCTTCTATTTTTTTCCTCACATGGGACAATGCTCTAATAATGAAGATCATCACACTTTTATTTACTTACAACTCAAAAATTACAACTCGATACTAGAACAAAATATGACTCTATATGAATGCCTCCGGTGGTGTACCGGGATGTGCAATGATTCAAGAGTGACATGTCTAAAAATTGATGAAAGGTGGCTTTGCCACAAATATGATGTCAACTACATGATCATGCAAAGCAATATGACACTAATGAAGCATGTCATAATAAATGGAACGGTGGAAAGTTGCATGGCAATATATCTCAGAATGGCTATGGAAATGCCATAATAGGTAGGTATGGTGGTTGTTTTGAGGAAGGTATATGGTGGGTGTATGGTACCGGCAAAACTTGCGCATCACTAGAGATGCTAGCAATGGTGGAAGGGTGAGAGTGTGTATAATCCATGGACTCAACATTAGTCATAAAGAACTCACATACTTATTGCAAAAAATACATCATGCCCCAACTTCGTTACATAACAGTTCACTATATGTGCATGCTACGGGACTCACAAACCTTAACAGAAGTATTTCTCAAATTCACAATTACTGACTAGCATGACTCTAATATCACCATCTCTATATCTCAAAAAATCATAAAGAATCAAACTTCTCATAGTATTCAATGCACTTTATATGAAAGTTTTTATTATATCCCTCTTGGATGCCTATCGTATTAGGACTAAATTTATAACCAAAGCAAATTACCATGATTTTTAAAGACTCTCAAAATAATATAAGTGAAGCATGTGAGTTCAATAATTTCTATAAAATAAAACCACCGCTGTGCTCTAAAAATATATAAGTGAAGCACTAGAGCAAAATTGCCTAGCTCAAAACATATAAGGGAAGCACATAGAGTATTCTAATAAATCACGATTCATGCATGTCCCTCTCAAAAGGTGTGTACAATAAGGATGATTGTGGAAAACTAAAAAGCAAAGACTCAAATCATACAAGACGCTCCAAGCAAAACACATATGGTGTGGTGAATAAAAATATAGCCTCAAGTAAACTTATCGATATAGCCTCATAAACCAACTGTGGAGCAATGCTTTCCTCTTCTCACAAGACTGCAGAAGAAGCTTGTGGGTTTATCTTCTTTCATGACACTGGCTGGAAGATTGTTACTAGTAAAATCTGTTTTAAACTCTCTGTTGATTTACCTCATGGGATGCCTTGATGTGCCTGTCACCATTAAAACACATGCTATCAAGTTTTTGAGGCATTGTCTCTGGAGTGGCCCTGACCTAGAGGATCACAGGCCTGCTATGGTGGCCTGGAGCACTGTTTGTAGACCTAAGGATCAACGAGGTCTGGGGGTGATGGATATATTTGTTCAGAACAAAGCTCTGCTTCTCAAGAATCTACACAAGTTTTATAATAGGCATAACATTCCATGGGTCAACCTAATTTGGGAAACTTACTATAGCAATGATTTGTTGCCTGGCAGTAATTGGGTTGGATCTTTTTGGTGGAAGGCAAATCTCAAGCTCATTGACAATTTCAAATCTTTGGCCAGATGTCACATAGGGGATGGTAAAAGTGCTTTATTCTCGTCTGATTTGTGGCATTCAGCTTGTTTACAGGACTTGTTCCCACACCTCTTCTCCTTTGTGAAGAACAAGAACACTACTGTGCACACCATTATTCATACTGAATTCCTGGAGGATCTGTTCCACCTTCCCCTCAATGTGCAAGCCTTCCAAGAATTTGAAACTATGGAAGACATTTGTATTGCCTTAAGGTCTTCTGACTCCCTGGATTGCACTGACACCTGGAGTTACATTTGGGGTAATGGTCAATATTCAGTTGCTAAGGCTTATAAAGTGATGATGGGAGTTAAAATAGTGCCTCAACAGTTGAACTGGATTTGGAATAGCTCCTGCCAGCCCAAGCACAAGGTGTTTTTTTGGAGATTACTTCATGACAGGCTCAATACTAGGAACCTTCTTCGCAGGAAAACCTTCCACCTGGAAAGCTACAACTATGCTGTCAATAATTGTCCTCAGGAGGAAACCCTGCAGCATCTCTTTTGGACCTACCCTTTTGCAACCCAGTGTTGGGATCTAATATGCCCTTCAAGACAAGCTAATGTTTCTGCGCTTGAAGCTTTTGCTGATCTCACGCAGAAACTACATGTACCATTCTTCATGGAAATCATCATTCTAGCCTCTTGGGCTAGCTGGATCTCAAGGAATAATCTTATATTTCAAGCAATTCAACCTACAATTCATAGGTGGAAAGTCATTTTCCTTGATGAGCTTAACTTGCTCATATTTAGAATTAACAAGAGCTATGCTAGGCCATTCTGTACTTGGCTTGCCAACCTTAGTCTGTAATTTTTGTTTTCTTCTATAGATAGCTTTTTCTTTTTTTCTGGCTTACCTCCAGCCTTTGTACTGTTGGACCCTTGCTTTTATTTAATAATATAAAAATTGCTGTCGGGTTTTGCCCTACTGTGTACAATCAAAAAATACTTACCGATAGACGAAGACGAAAGATCCAATCTTAGGCTCTTTGTTGTCCTTGAATATTACCTTGGAGTGCCTTGGGCATCCCCAAGGTTAGGCCCTTTCCACTCCTTATTCCATAGTCCATCAAATCCTTACCCGAAACTGGGAAACTTCACAACACAAAACTCAACAGAAAATCTCATAAGTTTCGTTAGTATAAGAAAATAAATCACCACTTTTGGTACTGTTGTGAACTCATTCTTTATTTATATTGGTGTAATATCTACTGCATTCCAACTTTTCCATGGTTCATACCCCCCCCCCGATACTACCCACAGAGTCATCAAAGTAAGCAAACAACACATAGGAAACAAAATATGTCAAAAATAGAACAGTGTGTAGTAATCTGTAACTCTCGGATAGTTATGTAACTCCGAAAATTCTGAAAAATTCGATCAACCTAAGAAATTTGTTTATTAATCTTTTGCAAAAATAATCAGTATTTTATTGCACTTCTGTTAAAAATAAGAATTGTTTTCTTGAGCACAAAAGTTTCAGTTTTTTAGCAAGATCAAATCAACTATCACCGTAAGCCATCCTAAAGGTCTTACTTGGCTCAAACAATAATTAAATCACAAAACCAAATATAGCCAGAGGCTAGATGAATTATTTATTGCAAAACTGAACCTGAAAAGCAAGAACAAAAATAAAATTGGGTTGCCTCCCAACAAGCGCTATTGTTTAACGCCCTTAGCTAGGCATAGAAACACGAATAGATCTAGGTATTATCATGTTTGGTATGCAATCCATAAGTAGCTCCCATAATAGAATCATAAGGAAATTTATTTTTCTTCTTTAGAAAGTGTTCCATGCCCTTCCTTAACGGAAATTGAAATCTAATGTTTCCTTTTTCATATCAATAATTGCACCAATCGTTCTAAGGAAAGGTCTACCAAGTATAATAGGAGATGTTGGATTGTAATCTATATCTAGAACAATGAAATCTATGGGCACATAATTTCTATTTGCAAAAATAAGAACATCATTAATCCTTCCCATAGGTTTCTTAATAGTGGAATCCGCAAGATGCAAATTTAAAGAACAATCATCAAATTCATGGAAACCTAACACATCACATAAAGTTTTTGGAATCGTGGAAATGCTAGCACCCAAATCACACAAAGCATGGCACTCATAATCTTTAATCTTAATCGTAATAGTAAGTTCCCACTCATCAATAAGTATTCTAGGGACAGAAAGTTCCAATTCAAGCTTTTCTTCAAAAGAGATTGCATCACTGCATCAATGATATGTTTAGTAAAAGCTTTGTTTTGATTATAAGCACGAGGAGAATTCAACATGGATTGTAACAAGGAAATACAATATATTAAATAAAAATTATCATAATTAAATTCCTTGAAATCCAAAAGAGTGGGTTCATTGCTACTTAAAGTTTTGACCTCTCCAATCCCACTTCTATCAATTTTTGCATCAAGATCTAAAAACTCTGAATCGTTGGGACGCCTTTTAACTAGAGTTGACTCATCTCCAGTCCCATCTTTATCAAGATTTACATTGGAAAACAAAGGTTCAATAGGAGTCACATCAATCACTTTAAGATCTTCATCATTATTTTCATGGAAACTAGAAGAGCATGTTTTTACAAACCAATCTCGTTTGGCACGCATCTTAGCGGTTCTTTATTTGCACTCATCAATGGGAATTCTCATAGCCTTTCAAGATTCATTGATAGCATACTTCGGTGGAATAGATCTAAGTTTCAAAGAATCAACATCAAGAGAAATTCTACCCACTTTCCTAGCCAAATCATCAATCTTGAGCAATTTTTCTTCAACCAAACATTTAAATTCTTTTGCGAACTCATAAATTCTTTAACACTATTCCCAAAATTAGAGGGAATCTTATTATAATTTCCATAAGATCTATTGTAGGAATTACCATAATTATTAGATGAATTACTAGGAAATGGCCTAGGATTAACATTACCTCTATACGCGTCATTACCCATATTGTTCCTACCAACAAAATTCACATCCATAGATTCATTATTATTTTCAATCAAAGTAGACAAAGGCATATAATTAGGATCAATAGAAGCACTCTTACTAGCAAATAATTTCATAAGTTCATCCATCTTTCCACTCAAAACATTAATCTCTTCAATCGCATGAACTTTTTTACTAGTGGAAGATCTTTCGGTATGCCATTGAGAATAATTAACCATAATATTATCTAGGAGTTCAGTAGATTCTCCTAAAGTAATTTATATAAAAGTACCTCTCGCGGCCGAATCTGAAAGATTTCTAGAAGTAAAATCCAATATGACATAATATCTTTGTATAATCATCCACAAATTCAAGCCATGAGTAGGGCAATTTCGTATTATCAATTTCATCCTCTCCCGAGATTGTGCAACATGTCCATGATCAAGTTATTTAAAATCCATAATATCGTTCCTAAGGGAAATGATGTTAGCGCGAGGAAAATACTTGGAAATAAAAGCATCTTTACACTTATTCCATGAATCAATACTATTTTTAGGCAAAGATGAAAACCAAGTTTTAGCACGATCTCGAATTGAGAACGAAAATAGCTTCAATTTAACAATATCATTATCCACATCTTTTTTCTTTTGCATATCACATAACTCAATGAAATTATTAAGATGGGATGCGACATCTTCACTAGGAAGGCCGAAAAATTGATCTTTCATAACAAGATTCAGCAAAGCGGCATTAATTTCATAAGATTCCGCACTAGTGGTGGGAGCAATTGGAGCAGTAATAATGTGATAGCCTGGCTTATTAAGGATGATAGACTACTCATATCAATAAGGAATTCCTTCTTTTCCGGGAGCCCATTCGGAAAGAACTCCAAAGTTAAGTGTGCTCGGGTTGGAGTAGTTTCAGGATGGGTGACCGACCGGGAAGTTGCTCCCAGGTGCGCATGAGTGAGGACAAAGTGCGCAGAAAAGACTAGTATTGATCTGTGGGGCTAGTCTAGATCCCGCCAGGAGTAACGACCACCGGTGGGTATGTCCGGGGCGTTACAAGTTGGTATTAGAGCCTACCCTCACGGTTACACGGATGTTTGCGGATAGGTGCGCAGTCATGTTGTTCATGACGTTTGTGACCCGTCGTGGCACACTGCATGGCACATGTACCGGACTGGATGCACAGACATATGTGCCAAGAGGGAACGTTCCTATGGCCCGACGAGGACGTCGGTTCCTTTGAGTGGGGGTGTATGTGATAGCCTGGCTTATTAGGGATGATAGACTATTCATATCAATAAGGAATTCCTTCTTTTATAGGAGCCCATTCGGAAATAACTCCAAAGTCAAGCGTGCTCAGCTTGGAGTAGTTTCAGGATGGGTAACCAACCGGGAAGTTGCTCCCAGGTGCGCACGAGTGAGGACAAAGTGCACAGAAAAGACTAGTATTGATTGGTATTCTCTTGAGCCATTGTGACAAAGCAAGCAATCCAACACACGAGCACATAAAAGGCAAACGAATAATACGAACGGAAGAAGGGCTAAGAAAAGGCAAATCTTTTCGAAAATCGTTTTAGAAGTGGGGGGAGGAAAACGAGAGGGAAATGGCGAATAATGTAATGCAAGAGAAGAGAGTTTATGATGGGTACTTGGTATGTCTTGACTTGGCATAGATCTCCCCGGCAACGGTGCGAGAAATTATTCCTGCTACTTCTTGAGCTTGTGTTGGTTTTTCCCTTGAAGAGGAAAGGGTGATGCAGCAAAGTAGAGATAAGTATTTCCATCAGTTTGAGAACTAAGGTATCAATCCAGTAGGAGACCACGCACAAATCACCTACTACCTGCACAAACAATCAAACAACATGCAGCCAACTCGATAAAGGGGTTGTCAAACCCTTCACAGTTACTTGCAAAAGTGAGACCTAATAGAGATAGATGAAACTAAGCAAACGGTAAAGTAAATATTTTTGGTATTTTTGGTGTATAGATCGGAAAGTAAAAGATTGCAAAATAGTAGATCGGAAGCTAATATGATGGAAAATAGACTCGGGGGCCATAGGTTTCACTAGAGGCTTCTCTCATGATAGCAAATAATACAGTGGGTGAAAAAATTACTATCGGGCAATTGATAGAATAGCACAAAGTTATGACGATAACTAAGGCAATGATTATGAATATAGGCATCACGTCCATGTCAAATAGACCGAAAGGATTCTGCATCTACTACTATTACTCTAGACATCGACCGACTCCTGCTTGCATCTAGAGTATTAAGTTCATGAAGAACATAGTAATGCATTAACTAAGATGACATGATGTAGAGGGATTAACTCAAGCAATATGACCAAAACCCCATCTTTTTATCCTCGATGGCAACAATACAATACGTACCTTGCTTCCCCTACTGTCATTGGGAAAGGACACCTCAGGATTGAACCCAAAGCTAAGCACTTCTCCCATTGCAAGAAAAACCAATCTAGTTAGCCAAACCAAATCGATAGTTCGAAGAGAATTACAAAGATCTCAAATCTTGCATAAAAGAATTCAGAGAAGATTCAAATAATATGCATAGATAAGATGATCATAAATCCACAATTCATCAGATCTCGGCAAACACACCGCAAAAGAGTATTACATCGGATAGATCTCTAAGAACATCAAGGAGAACATGGTATTGCGGATCAAAGAAAGAGAAGAAGCTATCTAGCTACTAGCTATGGACCCGTAGGTCTGAGCTAAACTACTCACACTTCATCAGAAGGGCAATAGAGTTGATGTAGAAGGCCTCCATGATCGAATCCCCCTCCGGCAGGGTGCCGGAAAAGGTCCCTAGATGGGATCTCACGGGTACAGAAGGTTGCGGCGGTGGAAAAGTGTTTTCGTGGATGCCTTTGGTGGTTTGGGAATATATGTGAATATATAGGCGAAAGAATTAGGTCAGGAGGGTCACGGGGGCCCCACAAGATAGGGGGGCACGCCCTACCCCCCTGGGCGCGCCCTCCACCCTTGTGGCCGCCTCGTGGCTCCTCCGACTTCAACTCCAAGTCTCATGGGTGTCTTCTGGTCCAAGAACAATCATCGCAAAGGTTTTATTCTGTTTGGACTCTGTTTGCTATTCCTTTTCTGTGAAACTGAAAAACAAGGAAAAAAACAGAAACTGGCACTGGGCTCTAGGTTAATAGGTTAGTCCCAAAGATAATATAAAATAGCATATTTATCCATATAAAACATCCAAAACATAACATAATAGCATGGAATAATCAAAAATTATAGATACGCTGGGGACGTATCAGTAATTTTCATGGGTTTATATGACTTGTCTAAAAATGATAGGTATACAGAAGTGCTATAATAAAAACTTTCATGTAGATCATTGATTATGATAAGTTTGATTCCTTGCAAGAGTTTTGTGATATAAAGATGGTAATATGTGGGTGTACTAGTAGATTATCATGGTTTAGTAGAAATATCGTAGTTAAAGTTTTTGATTCCCGAAGCATGCATGTATAGACTTTAGTTTTGGGATGAAGTTGGATCATAAATTATTATTGATTGTCAACCCTATGAGTGGCGGTCGGGGACGATCGATGGTTTTTTCCTGCCAATTTATCTCAGGGGTATGAAAGGTCATGCTTTGCTTCGAGGGCTAACAAACTGTTGCAATAAGTACTTGAGTTCTTTATGACTAATGTGATGTTCTTGGAATGAAGTACTTCCACCTATCCATATTTCGCTAGCCTCTTTTGTACCGTGCAGTGCCCTTTCTCCCCTCGAGAGTTGGCACAAACTTCGCCGGTGCATCCAAATCCCGTGATATGACACACTCTATCACACATAAGCCTACCTATCATGGCATTTCCATAGCTATTCCGAGATATATTGCCATGCAACTTCCACCATTAATAGTCACATGACTTCTATGTTCATCATCATATTGCTTTGCATGATCATAGAGATGACATGATACTTGTGGGAAAGCCACCACTCATCATTGTTATGCATATTACGCTAGATCATTGCACATCCTGGTATATCGCAAGAGGCATTCATATGAGTCATCTTATTTTTCAGTTTCACCGAGTTTTAAGTAAATAGAAGTGTGATGATCATCATTATTAGAGCATTGTTCCAGTGAGTTAAAGAATCATGGAGACTGATGAGTCCTCGAAAAAGTGGGGATGAGGTTCACAATATTGTTCTAAAAAGAGGAAAAAGAAAATAAAAGAAAAATGAGAAAAATTAGAGAAAAAGAGAGAAGGGGCAATACTACTATCCTTTTACCACACTTGTGCTTCAAAGTATCACCATGTTCTTCATATAGAGAGTCTCCATAATTTCTCACTTTCATATACTAGTGGGAATTTTGACATTATAGAAGCTGGCTTGTATATTCCGATGACGGGCTTCCTCAAATGCCCGAGGTCATCATGAGCAAGCAAGTTAGATGCACATACACTTAGTTTCGTAGCGATCTTTCATACAGTTATAGCTCTAGCGCTTCCGTTGCATGGCAATCCCTACTCCTCACATTGACATAGATTATAAGGCTTCTCCATTGCCTAATGGCCAGCCACGTCGGTGCGAGACTTTTTATATTTTTTCTTCCCTTATGAACCCCCATCATCAATCTTTTTGCCATCCAAAGTGCCAAGTCCTTGACTCACGCTCAAGTATTGTGTGAAAGTTGACAAAGGTGAAGGGATATTTGATTACTCGGCTTGTCATCGGGGTAGTTCATGATTAATATTTTGTGTTAGGAAGACTAAGCATGCTAAGCTATATAATTTTGTAGGGATAGAGTTGTTTAGCATTCTTTATTCTGAAAGGGGATGATTGTTTACTAGTATGTCACTGGTACAGTGAGGTGCTATACACATGATTTTTAACCCCTTTCCGCGACGGCATTTGGAACCGTCGCCAAGTGAGTGTGGGCGATAGGGGGGTCCTTCCCACACGACCCAGAAATTGTCGGGGATATGCCCTCCTGGCACACACGCTCATCAAAATGAGGTCATGTGCGACCCGCGAGCGCTCAAATACGGTTATACATACAGTAATGCTAAAAATACAATTATACAGGCGAAATCGTTCTCGTTCGTAAGTACATCCCACACAGTTAGTCCCTGCTAAACGTTTCCATTCATATGAACATCCCACATAGTCGCTCCAAGGAAAACGTTTCCCTTCGCATGTACATCACACACAATTTCTCCCGTTAAATGGTTTGTGATAGCATTGCCATTGCACACGATATTCACAATTTTACCGTTTGCGATATTGAATGCATCACACATGGTGCATAGAAGAAACTGTGTGGTAAAGGTTGTCCATCACACACATTTTTTATGTGGTAAACATTTGTGCAAGGTGGCCTAACGCAAATAGTTTTCAAGAGAATGTCGTGTGTGATTGTTCATTGATCCAACATGGTTTATTCCTAGAAACTGTGTGCTTTGCCTGAGGTCATCGCCCACGGTGTTTTCTGAAGAACCGTTTGCAATAGAAAAACCCAATTAGCAGGCTAATTGGCCATTAGCAGGCTAATTGGCCATTAGCAAGCTAATTTCCCTATTATTAATAATCCATTTATTAATCTAATTGACATTCATGTTAAGCACGTAATATATTTCATTTCCATATTAAGGAAGCAACATTTCATAATTTAAATACATCAGAATACACAACTGCACCAGCACCAAGTTTCACATGCAACATCTAGAACCTTTCGAAATTAGCATCATAGATGGTACATAAAAAGATGCATCTCATCTGGAAAACTACTGAAGCGGAAGGAGAATATTGAGCCTTCATTCATGTTGAAGGTCTTTGTAACTTTAGGCCAGTGCCTGTGGATGATTGACCGTCCATCCTTCGTCCTCTTGAGGAACACTTAAATATTGAACCATGGGTGTTGTATGAAAACCTTCCTCGCCTCCTGACCATAGAGGTGGTTTGAGAGGTAATAATCAGTGAACTGCTTAGGAAAGTCCTGAAAACAAGGATGTGCACAAATATCTTATCTATATTGGAAATGGGGCAAAGGAATAAAAAAGGCAAGGTATAATAGTTAGTACCATATTGTAGTTAACTAATGTCTTCTTCATTGTGCAGACAAAGATCTTGTTATTTTTTGTCGGTAATTTCTTTATCCTAACAATCTTTCTGAGTTTCTTAATTTGATTGATATTCATGGACAAGTCATTTCCCCATATGCAAAATGGGTCGAACAGTGGGTCAAAACCTCTGACAGCAGGACCTACATGCGCAAGACCAAATTGTTAAAAACCTAAATGTTAGAATGGTTCCTGCAATTGCACAATAATGTGCTATTAGACAACTAAACATGCACATGCTAACCTTCACTGTAAACCTCGGTGCTTCCCATTGTTGCCCTGCAACACATATAAGGTAGTTAGTCATCGGGTTAAGTAAAGGTCTGCATGCTATCAGTAAAATATGTTGATGAAAAATAAGCATATTGCAGATTCATTGGATTAATTCAAGCCACATGGAAAACCCATTTATCCAGACCAAGCATGATTAAGAACTGGGAAATGTAGCACTTGTATATGTTTCTCATGTATTAAGTGCAGCCAAAATTTGAATTATTCCTCACATGTACAACAATACAAAATTCTACCCATGACAATTGGACATCGCATTGTAGAATTGAACCAAGCAGTTAACTAAACACCACAACAAATGAACCAAACATTAACTGAGCACCACATTGCGCAATATAACATACTCCTAATAGAAGATTAGGCAGTTAACCAAACCAAGCATGCTTAACAACTCTGAAATATAGCAATTGTATTTGTTTCTCATGTATTTAGTACAGCCAAATTCCATTTATTTCTCACATGGTATACGATAACATAATGCACCCACAACAATTGAACATCGCATTGCAGAATTGAACCAAGCAATTAACTAAACACCACAAAAATGAACCAAACGTTAACTAAGCACCACATTACACAATATAACATACTCCTAATAGAATATTAGACAATACAAAATTGCACCTGAAGAATTGAACATCACATTTGCAGGGTTTAACCAAACAGTTAACTGAACACGACAACTAATCAACCAAAGAGTTAACAAGTGAGCACCACATTGCACAACATATAGAACATATACACTAGAACAATAGATTGCATGGTAAAAGTAGATAGCACAATTCACTAGAATTTGTTACGGAAAGGCAGTAGCTAGCAAACTAAACACGAGTCCTTATACTGAGCTAATAAGACAAGCTACTCCTCATTGTCGGAGATATCGATGACGATTGGCTCCTTGGACATGGAAGATGGTGAGGCCTCCGCATCGTGGGTGGCCTCGTCGTAGTGGTGAGTTGCCTAAGTCGCTCCGGGCACCAACCTGCTGACTCTTTAGATGAGGTAAGCACGTGCACGCTAAGAAAACACCTCGTAGTCTTCATCGAAGGCACTGAGGGTGGCAACGAGAAAATGCCAATCATTTAAAGCAGCCAACCGTGTCGCGGCATTGGCGCGCGAGGCGTCGATGGTGGCCTCTACGGCAAGGTGCTCCTCCAAGATCTGGGGGTCGGCATGAATGGCAGCCATCCCGACCTCATACGCGCGTGCGGCCGCAATTTGCTTCTACGTTGCCAAATGCTCCTTGAGATCCTGGCTATACTGCGTGGACCATGACTTAGGGCGGTGCTTATTTGGTGGAGGGGTCGGTGATTTGGGTGGAAGGTGTCGCCCTGGCGGTCGGGGCATGTGGGATGTGGAAGGAGGAGGATGGGGGCCTGGTGTGGATTACCTGCCTAGATAGGCGAGGCCGAGAAGCATGTAGGAGGGTCATCGGCGAGGAGGCGGTGCTGCAAGCAAGGAGGAAGGTTTCAACTTGGAAAGGAAGGTGGAAACAGGGGAAACGTGGCTTTTGGCAAGGGGGAGGAGGCGGGGAGGTAGATATTCCCACGGAAGCCGAAAATTTTGAATCGCTTCAGTGAAAAACTGGCGCGCAAAGTGTCATCAGATGGTGCTCCAGGATATTTTGTAATGCATCTCACACGCTTGGTGATATTAAACTGTGTGATATCTACATGATTTTTTATCTTGATTTGAATTACATAATGGGGTCACGGCAGCAATGGATGGTGCTTGAATTGCTAGAACTTTTATCTGAAGTGAACATGCAACTATATGTATGTCGTAAAAGAATTGGAATTATTCAGGGTTTGTTTGGACATTTTATACATTAAATTAGTTTTATAGATATTTGAGTTGCACAATTAAAAATTAAACTACATGCACATGCTCTGGTGCAACAACATGCGTTGTTAAATCATATATGTGTCCATGGGTTTATGCTTATGTCCCATACAAGAAATGGGGATGAATTTCGGGGATCGTTTGGACATTTTAAACATTAACTGAGTTTTCTATGCATTCATGTGCATAATTCAAATTTGAACTACATGCACGTGCCCCAATGCATATAAATTGGTTCAAAATTGGAATGTGTGTCCTTGGTCACATGCTTAAGTCCCATGCAAGAAATGAGAATGAATGTCAAACACCTTGCCACTGTCGCTCGGCCGCTAACATTGAGATACATGGTTTTTAAATTCTAGTAAATCGAAAATGCAACTGAAATTTATGAAACTTGACAGGCTAGCATGGAACGGCATCAACATGCAGTGGTAAAAATATTGTCCCATGTGGGGCAGGTTGGGGTATATAAGCTTCTCATAAACCAGAGCTTCTCACAACAAGCCTCATGGTTCCGGTAGGCAACGTTTCACCTTTCTGGATGAAATGATATCCGTTGCCTCTTCTTGATTTCAGTTTTTTCTAGTGTCAACATAGAACAACATGAGTGTTGTGTTAATTTTAGGAATTTTTGGGGGCTCGTTTGGACATTTTTATACATTAACTGAGTTTTCTATGTATTTATGTGCATAATTCAAATTTCAACTATAGGCACATGCTCTAATGCATATAAATTGGTTGAAAAAGCAAATCTGTGTCCTTGGTTGCATGCTTAGGACCCATGCAAGAAATGGGAATGAATGTCAAACACCATGCCACCGTCACTCGGCCGCAAACATTGAGATACCTAGTTTTTAAATTCTAGAAATTCCAAAACTCGTTTGAAATTCATGAAACTTGGCATGCTATCATGGAGCGGCATCAACATGCTGTGGTAAAAAATTTGTCCCATTTGGGGCAGGTTTGGGTATAAGCTTCTCACAAACCAGAGCTTCTCACAACAAGCTTGATGGTTTCGGGAGGGAACGTTTCACCTTTGGGGACGAAACTATATATGTTTCCTCTTCTGGATTTCAAATTTTTTTCTAGTGTCAACATAGAACAACTGGAGTGTTGTGTTAATTTTTGGAATTTTTCGGGGTTTGTTTGGACATTTTTATACATTAACTGGGTTTTCTAGGCATTTTATGTGCATAATTCAAATTTGAACTACATGCACATGCTCCGGTGCATATAAATTGGTTGAAAAATTAAATCTGTGTCCTTGGTTGCATGCTTAGGTCCCATGCAAGAAATGGGAATGAATTTCAAACACCAGGGCACTGTTGATTGTTGGAAAAACATTGAGATACTTTGTTTTTAAATTCTAGTGAATCCAAAACTCATCTAAAATTCATGAAAGTTGGCATGCTATCATGGAATAACAAACGGATGCGAATTTTTCGTGTCCATTTTGAGAGAAGGCGCACTCGAATAACAAATGCATCTCGAACGTTTGTATAATTCAAATCGTGTGTGTGTTCCGTTAACCATTCATGTGACACCACGTGTGTTGGTTTTAATGGCTATAGGAGGTGCCATGCGGACAGCTTCTTGACTGAACGGGAGGCGCGCGAGCGGAGTCCGGTGCGCAGGCTGACCAAGAGGCATGCAAGCTGTCCTCCTATGTGCAGGCTCACCAGGAAGCTTGCGATCTGTACGCTGTGCAGGCTCACGGGGAAACGAGCCCTTTGACTTCCATGGCCGCCTGCCTTCATCTCCATTAATGGCGCCCGAGCCGCTGTTTAATACGGGCGACCTTATTGTTTGCCTCCCATTCCCCTCCCTCTCATGGACCTCTACCAACGCCATGGTGTAGAATGATCATCTCCCACTAGTCTTCAAGTTTGGTGAAGTCGACTCCGAGCCGGAGGAGATAGAAAATAAGGAGGAATAGGGCCTCATGGACATGGCCCTGAACAAGCTGGCCGCGGCGGTTGCTGCCCCCGCTCCTGTCCCAGCTCCCATCCCCGTGCCCCTGCCAGCGACCATCCCCGTAGCATTGACGGGTTGGTCGCCGAGCACTATCGTAGAGCTGGAAGACACGGGTGTCAGCGAGGTCTCCGCGGACCCGCGCGAGCTCGTGTACATGCCAGAGCCAGCGCCCGTGCCCGTGTGCGCCCCTCCACCCACCAAGGCGCCGGTCCCCATGCGTTTGGCTGCACCCGCCATGCCCGTGCCCATGCGCGCCCCTCCAACCACCACGACGCCGGTCCCCAAGCGTTTGGCTACACCCGCCGCCCCCGTGCCCATGTGCGCGCCCCCCTCAGCGGCATGGGACGCCGACGTCGACCGCTACCCCTCAGCGGCCCCAGTTGTCGTCCTCCCGCACCTCGCCCATCGATTGCAAGACGACATGATGTTTGATTTACAAGTGAAGAACATTATGTGCTGCCTTGAAGACTTCAACAAGGACGTCTTGGAGGATGACAACAACAATGACGGCACGGCACGCCGCCTTCGCCGCCGCCGGAAATATTTTTTGGGGGGTTTAATACTGTATCTCGAATTCTTGATCATATGAATATAAATTCGTAGTGTGACTGAATGAAAGATAGAGAAAATTCCTTATTTGACATTATCTTAAAATCCGCTTCCTTATTTAACACTGAAAAAGTTTTTCTTCGCTATTTGACACAAGTTCTAAATTTTATTCCCTATATGACATTTTCGACCATTTTGAGCCTAAATAACACCCAAAAAGACTGTTTTACCCCTCATGTGGTATGTGTGTGGGGGACAATAGCGCACACATGCAGCATCAGTGTGAGGGCAGGAGCACACACGCAGCAACACATACACGCGCACGTGCACACACCAATGCACACACAACAACACGCACGCGCACGTGCACACACACACACACGCAACAATACACATGCACGCGCACACACACGCAGCAACACACACGCACGCAGCACACACACACATACACACGCATACAACAGCACACACGTAGGCAGCACATAGGCACGCAACAGCACACACATACACGTGCGCGCACGTACACACGCAGCATCACACATGCACACACACATGCAGCAGCAGCAGCACACATGTGCGCGTGCACCCACACACGCAATAGCGCACACGTGTGCGCACACACATACCGCATGAGGGGCAAAATCGTCTTTTCAGGTGTCATTTAGGCTCAAAATGGACGAAAGTGTCGTATAGGGAATAAAAATTTAGGACTAGTGTCAAATAGGGAAGAAAAACTTTTCCAGTGTCAAATAAGGAACCAGATTTTAAGACAGTGCCAAATAAGGAATTTTCTCTGAAAGATATGGTTGAATGAACTTGTGTTTTTCTCTCTTAATGTACAGACTTATCAAACGATTTACTTTTTAAAATAAAGTCAATGTTTTTAAATATAAAACACTCATCGCAAATGTTTTAGTTAGAACACCCGTATGCAAACCGACAGCTTCCCCAGGAAGCCAAGGGAAAATGTGTCGAGCAGGATTTGTGCAGCTCTTGATCGCAAACGTTTTAGTTATAACACCCGTATGCAAACCGACACCTTCCCCAGGAAGCCAAGAGAAAATTTGTCGAGCAGGATTTGTGCATCCCTTCAACGCAAATATTTTTTTTGTCAAATTTGAGACCGGTTTTGGTGTAATTTTTATCTAATTACAGACAAGAGATTATTAGTAACTGGGAACCAATATCCCAAACGGATTATTTATTCGAACCATGAGTATTAGACCAACAATGGATACGTGCCATGCTTTGGTTAAACAATAAAGCAGCAACATTAATCATCCATATAAAATAATAATATATGTGCCGCCACGCGACCCGTGTGCTGAGCGAGCAAGCGTGAGTTGACGGGACGCATATGCAAATGTATCATTCATTACATACAACAAGTCATCAACACACAACAACAACAAGGATACATGTTCGGTTATAGATTATTTCCAACAAAACATTCTAGTAAAGTAAAGTTTTTCTCACACAACAAATAACAAAGAGATGAAATGAACTTTAGCTCAACCAATCCTCGGCATTGGAAATGCTTGCTTTGAACCATAACTGATTCTCTGGGAAGGGCCAGCTCTTGTCAATCTCGAGACTAACGCATGACTGATCATCCAGGCTAAAGCGGCCTATATCAGGACACATATTGTGATAGCCAGGGTAGGGAACCATAGCAATGTCCGAGGTATAGATACAATTGCTTCTCATAAATGGTAGTAACATTGTGTCAACAGCAGCTAGATCGCCTTTCACCATCATTGGATAGTTTTGTCCACGGAAGAGTGAGTTTTCTCCAAGACTATCAATACTGAACCAGGGAGAAGGTGTTGGTGCTAGCACACTAGTATCCATACTGAATACCCAACAACGGATGTTAGAATAGGTCCGACGAGTGCGACCATGGGAGACAACACCTGCTTCGTTAGTAACATCATAAGTGCCATGTATACATACAAGAAGACGCAATCCATCCGAATAAGTTGCCAGGCGCCACTGAGTATATAGCTCCTGCTCGTCCTCATGCTCGTGATCATCACCATTGTCATCTCCCCCTTGGTTATAAAAAATTTCAAGTATAGGTGGTCGAATGTTCATAGGACCTTGGAAACACAAGAAGGTTAATTAGTAGAGGGAAACAAGCTAACCCGCATGCATGTAGATGAAACAATTATAATTACGGTGGAAGACAAACGTATCGAAACCATAAGTATTCCATGCAAAAATAGTGCCACGAGTGGTGGCAACAAACACAAGACACTCGTATTGAATTGCATCACAATACTCATCCGTGTACAAAAATTGATTTTTGAGCAATATCCATCGAGGCGTGGAAGTAAGGACGGCAACAAGCTTGTCGAAGATAGCAACAATTTCATAGTTCTTGTAATCCCAAGAGCGGTTGGGAACTCGACAAATTGTTATCTTGTGTAGACGAAAGTCACCATGATCATATTTGAGCGTACGTAGATCATCTGTGTGCTCAACCTCAGGGCAGTCTGTGATTTTTAGAGGTGGAACCCGGTGATGAGTGTACACATTCACAAGTTCTGACTCGTAGTTATACCCAATATAAATAACTCAATCTCCATTTGCGCCTGCCCAAGCCTTACCCTCAAGCGATGGCATCTTAACATCACACGTATCATTATCAAGCGGCATCAACTTGCACAAGGCGACGCTTCCGTCGTCCCCACGCCAGCGACCAGCATCATTGTGAAGAAGATAGGGGAGATCAAACCGCTCCTGAACCCTTGGGTTCTTTGCAATCACTACAAAAAAAGACACATACGTGACATTTTGGACCGAACGAATTTTTTTCCTGTTATGCTTATGACACTTCTATGGCGATAATTGTGACAAAACCAGGTATCATCATAGATGTGGTGGGATCCTACTTCTATGACAAAAAATCATGACTAAAAATGGGATTTTCATCCTGGGCAGTCCGGAGATGCAGCTGCATGACATTCTTTGGGCCGTCCATGACAGAAAAAATCATGGTAGAAGCGAGGGGAGGAAAATATCGGGGAGTTCCCGGTTACGGTGGGTGGTCGAGGCTGAGCGATGTGCATTTCTCTCATACACGTACGTGCGTGGGTGCGAGGTGTTGGGCTCTAACTGAACCCAAGCGAGGCATTCGCCTACTGAGCCCGAGAGATTGCACTGCAGGCTACACGTTACTAAATCTGAACGATCGATCGATCTGGCTGTTAACTGAACCCGATCGAGTGATTCCTTCGCTACTGCTGCTAACTGAAGTTGATCGAACCTGCTGCCTCTTGATGAACAGTGAGCGTTGTTGGGGGGTTATATGAATAGTTCCTGGTGGGGGTTGGATGAATAGGACCCCGTGGTAGTAGAGATCGTTGCCATTGCATGAACAGGACCCCGATCGATCGAGTCGGTTAGGCATGGATGAACAGGACCCCGTGGAGGGCTGGTTGAACAGTAGCTAGTGGAGGGTCGTATGAATAGTCCCGTGGAGGTGTAGTTGAACAGGACCCCATGGAGAGGGCTGGTTGAACAGTAGCTGGTGGAGGAGCGGTGGAGGATGGATGAACAGGAGCCCGTGGATGAACCGTAGCTGGTGGAGGCAGGAGGGAGATGCTGTGGATGAATAGTCTCAGGTGGAGGCAGAAGGAGGTCGATGGTTGAGATGAACAGTAGCCCGTGGAGTCCTATTTTGCGGTACGCCACACCCCTCCTGATGAACAGGACCTCTGTTTTGACCGTAGGAGGTCGAAGAGAAGTCTGTTTCCTCCGTTTTACGGTACGCCACACCCCTCCTCATGAACATGACCCCCATTTCGACCGTAGCGCTCCAACACAAGTCTGTTTCCTCCATTTTGCGGTATGCCACACCCCTCCGATAAACAGGACCCCGTTTCGACCATAGGAGGTCCAAGAGAAGTCTGTTTCCTCTGTTTTGTGGTATGCCACACCCCTCTAGTGAAGAGGATCCCGTTTTGACCGTAGGCGGTCGAACACAAGGCCGTTTCCTCCGTTCTGCGGTACGCCAGGCCTCGTTTCAGTTGTTCCGTCCAAGCCGGTTGGCTCCCGATGAACACGACGCATTCCGTTGCCTCCTGATGAACACGATGACACAGTTTCTCAATTCCGAGCCAGCCGGTTGGCTGCCTATGAATAGGATGCTGCCGCTGCCTCTCCATGTACTAGAGCCTGGCCGTACGTATGCGCGAGTAGGCGTTCGAGACCCTGCCCGCATGTACATACGTGGACGTATTTACTTTCTTGCACCCTGGTTGTACGTACGTGTACATGCTATGTTTGCGCCTCTACTACGACAAGTGCCCTTCCTTACTCGGCCACGGTTCATCACTACGGCCTGCAGACAGACCGATCGACCAGTATGTACGTACACGTTCGCGACCAGAATGACAACGCTACATATGCTTCGACCAGGTGGGTCCCGACTGTCAGGGAGGGTAAGGAGGCACTTCCTTGCCTGTGAAGATGTAGCTGGTGGGTCCCAGCAGTCAAGGGGGACTTTTTTCACAAAATACAGTGGCCCGTCCGGTGGGTCCCTGCTGTCAGGTGGAGGAATCATTATTTTGCGCGTAATAAGGTTGCATTTCCTTGCTACGGCCATGGACCCAGCTGTCAGCCTCTCCATGTACAGTACTCTTCCGATGGAAGTCGTTCCTTGACCACATTGACCACACCATGCCGAGAGCACCAAGGTGGTTGATGACGGCGAGGCCTAGGAGGGTACGACGCAAGAAGACGCGACAGTGGATGCCCACGCGGAGAGGAGTACGAGGGTTCATTGGTTCGACTATGGTGTGAGGCTGTCATCGTCGTAGAATAACAGGAGGTGTGGGTGAGTAGAGGGATGGCCTGGCCAGAGGTTGGAATAGGGTGGGGCGGTCAGGCCTGCGTGGCAGCACAACCGGCCATTGAAGGCAGGAGCAGGCGGCATGCCCGGCGCTGGTTTGGGCGGCTGGAGCAAGAAGACCAGAGGTTGAAGAAGCACTACGGCCGTTGGATGGACATCATACAGTCACTGGAGTTAGAATCGTTCATATTGACTAAGTTGACAAAGCCCTCCGTTCGCGTCAACTTAGTAGGCACACAAGTCAGCCTCCCACTATGGTGGGTCCCAGCTAGCAGGGGGAGTATTCATTTTTTGTGCGTAATAAGGAGGCACTTCCTTGCATGCGAAGATATTGCTAATGGCACTGGTACGCGTCAGTGCTATACAAATGGTTTTTAACCACTTTTCGGGACGGCATTTGGAACCGTCGCCAAGTGAGTGTGGGCGATAGGGGGGTCCTTCCCACACGACCCAGAAATTGTTGGGGATAGGCCCTCCTCGGACACAGGCTCGGGCCATGTGCGATCGGGCGAGGCATCGAAACCCAATCATTTCCGTAGGTATGTGCATCCCACACGGTGAATCCCAGAAAAACATTTTCGTAGGTATGTACATCCCACACGGTGAATCCCAGAAAAATATTTTCGTAGGTATGTATATGACACACAGTCAATCCAAGGAATATGTTTCCGTTCTTATGTACATCCCACACAGTCAATCTAGGGAAAACGTTTCCGTTCGTATGTACATCCCACATAGTTTTATGTGTAGGCTCGTGTGTGAAAGGTGTAACTATCACACACGGCCTGCCTTGGTTAACTGTTTGCTTTTATCAACTACATCACACACGATTTGATGTAGAAAACTGTGTGGAATTGGGCTATCCATCGCAAGCACTTTTACTGCTAGAACCGTTTGCAAAGGTCCATGACACATTTAGCAGGTTTATTAGTTTACAATTAATAATTCCGGTATTACACAAATTCACATTTCATATCAAACAGTTGTTTGCCAATTGCATATCAGGCACATAAATATATTATAACATCAAGGTAAGATAGCTACATGAAAACAACACAGTACAACATATAGCTAGTTCATCTTCATAAGAACAATATATTCATTTCCCTAATCGAGATCATCCAGGCTCGTCTTATCCACCTCTGTTTTCCGTTCAGTAAGAACATGTTTTGCATGGGACAACTGGCAAAGTGCCTCCTCCTTCGCCAAAACCATCTTAGCAAAGTCTAATTTAAAAAATCTGAGCTCATTCTCCACCTTCAACTTTTTATCCTGCATCTTCAAATATTCTTCAGCGTTGACAACAGTTTCTCTAAGCATACGTCTGTTATCTTCCTCATATATGCACCAGAGCATCTCTAGGCACATCTTCAAAGACTGTGGCCACTCTTGATCAACCCTGACGCGGGGCATCCTACGATCATCCCCATGTCCACTTCGACCACTCCCCATGACACAAGGATACATAAGATGAGACCTCGACTATTCGCCATTGGACGCAAGGTGAACTCGCTCTTCTCCGAACCATCACTTTCCACATGTGAGATATGGCTACTACCTCAAATATATGTGCTATGCATGACCAGGAACAAAGTGGAAGACCATGGACAAGACGGCGAGGACACCAAGTACAAGGAACAAACGGAGAAGTTGTCCAAGATCTACAGCCACCGGACGACCGGCCCTTACCAGACGTCCGACGACCATCAGCCACCGGACGACCGACATCTCCGGAAATCCGAAGATGGCTTTTCGGAGCCAAAATGCCGGACGTCCGACAAGTACCGGACGACCGGACCCTCGCGAGCCACTGGACGTCCGGTACCCGTCGGACGCCCGACGCCTGTCTGTGCACAGTGTATCGGGCCGAGCCCATGTATCCCTTCGCCCTTACTTACCCCTTCATGGCCCTAGACTACATATACTCTTCCACCCCCACCTAGTTAAGGTTAGCGTTGTGTTAGATCATTTGTGAGATAGAGCTTCGCTCATCCATCCGGATCAACTCCACGAGAGAGACCGCGGCTCCTCTTCGGAGAAGATCCACTTGGATTCAAGACCTCCTTGAGGAGAAGACCATCAAGACCTCCTCACGGAGAAGACCGGTTACCAATTGTATCATCCTTTGTTTACTTTGGATCATGTATCTTCTCTCGTGTTTCGAGGATCCAGCACATGTGTGACTTAATCTTGTTGGTTTGAGTGTTTCTCTTTGAGCCCCTTTGTGATTTCCCCTCGTGTTTCCCCTCATGTTCTTCATGTTCATCGCGGGATCCACTTCTTTCCTGAAAGATCGGGCCACTAGGGTTCTACCCTACATCATCTTGGTATCTAGAGCCACGTTGATCACGATTTCGGAGCCTCCCCGTTGTGTTTCTAGCCTTTGTTTTGTTGATTTTGTTCCTAATTCTAAAATCCCCCCAAAAATAACCCCAATTTTTTTTCTGATTTGTTGGTTTGACGAAGTTTTGTTGGATTTGATCCATGGATTTGCTTGGTTTCAAGTGGATCTACCATCTCCCCAAGTTTCCCCATCTTTCATCCACGAAATCTCCTCAATTTTGACCCAAAAATCCCCTAATTCCGCCCAAAATCGCGTCCCAAATCTGAAATCTCGCGTTGACCCCGACCCACCGGACGACCGGCGTTTTACGGACGTCGGGAGCCCCAGGAATGACCGGACGTCCGCAACTTACCGGACGACTAGAACCCCCTAACCCGAGCAGAATTTACGGATTTCTGACCCGACCGGACGTCCAGCGACCGGACCTCCGCCCTTTTACGGACGTCCGTAACCTGTAGTTTCAGACTTCGGCTGATTCTTGTTTCGGCCATAAATAATTCATCCGGACTCCGATTTTGACGTTCTTTAGCTCGTTTTGAAGCTCTTGACATCCCCCTTCCCACAAAAATACCACCATCATATTTTTCCCCATCAAATTTTGTGAATTTTGGCATCTTTGCCTAGGGCTTCCACCACATCATCCGCTACACCACCACCGACTTCCGCAACCTAACCAATTTTGTTCCCTTCGCATTAGTGGTTGTTTGAGTTGTGATTTGAGTCTCCTAAGGTGTTTAGGATACTTAGGGACAGTTGCTACTTCATCAACCACCACCACCACTACCGCATAGGCTTACCCACCATACATTTCTGCCACCCCGACTTAACCCAATTTTGTTTGTGTTGTGAGTTGTGTCCCCTAAGGTGTTTCGGCTACTTAGGGATCGTGCTTCCAACTCCGACACCATGTATAGTCCACCACCTTACCCTCCATTTCCGCATTGCGTACTCCACAACCCATCATTGCCATTCCGCAATTCCATTGAGCTTCCACAAAACCACCACCGCATCCCGCTACCACCATTTGACATTTGCCTTTAAGATTTTGAGTTCGTGGTTTTTTCATTTCCTAAGGTGTTTCGACTACTTAGGGACGAGTCTCCATCATCTTGGTATCTACATCAAGATCACCGCCACTCATCATCGCCAAGGACGGTAACCTCCATATCATCTTGGTATCATGGTATCCCTCCATTGTATATTCCCTTGCCATTGCATTGATAACCCCTAGCCTATTTTGCCTTACTTGCCTATCGAGACTAGCCATTTGAGTATTGTCGGGAACACTACTTGTGCACATTAGTGATCTACACCATAAATTGCATACATAACATATCATATTGGTATCATATCATCTCGTGTGCCACAAGTTTGTTCCTGTATATACCCAATTGGTATCTTTGTTTGTGCATTTCGCATTGTGTCCATATACAAAAAAATAAATAAGCTTTTAAGCAAAGAAAAAGAGTGAACAAAGAGCTTGTAAGCAAGTGCCATAGCATCATGCCACATTGCACATAAGATTGCCATATTGAGCATCTTGGATCATCATGTGTGAAACACCGGGAACCATACATACATAGCATACTTGGGATAGAAAGCTCATACATTTTACATCTTATATGTTGTGCACAAGTGTTGTATCCGCCTATAGAGCAATCGTGCTAGCGTCTCTCTTGAGTTGTGCAACACGAGCGTTTTCCATGGACTCCACATTTTGTGCTGATTCCTTGGTTGCACGACCCCATTTATCTATCCATGTGTGTATTTCCATGTGCCATTCATTGCTATTGGTCTACTTGTCTCACTTGCGAATTTGTGAATCTCTTTCAACATTATTGACTCTTGCTAACATTTTGCATCAAATTTTTGTGCCACTATCCTCACCAAGCTCCACCATAAGCCTTATTTGTGTAGGTGTGAGAAACCGACAAGAATTGGTACCAATTGTGCTATTTCCTTGTTACATCATTGAGTGATCATTGATCCATCTTCAACATCGGTCAAGGTATATTTGGTATAGTTCTTCTCCTTTCTCCACTCATATTTGCTCGAGTATTGTGATGGATAGGCAAGGCATTTCATCTCCGGTCTTCCACAACAACAACGGCGTGAACAACTACATCACCAAAGCGTCCATCTTTGAGCGACAACGACAAATGCAAGGCGCATAATCAAGATTGCAAGACCGCATCGAGAACCTCTCCATCGACATTCGTCACTCTGAAGCAAGGAAAAGGGACTACATCGACAACAAGCTTTCCGCGCACAAGGAGGAGCAAGATGCAAGGATGGAGGAGATTCAGACTTTGTTGGCCAAACGTTCTTCCCCTTCATCATCCTCAAGGCGACAGCGAGCAAGTCAATCATATTCGGAGTGCCCAAGCGATGCAAGCGCAAGTCGTTCACGTCCACATCTCCATGGCGACCACCATCACGTTCGTGATACACATCACCATGAAGGGAAAGTAACCTCCAAGAAACATGTGCACGCCGATGACGAACGACATCTACTACGAGCTCAAGTGCGACAACGACACCATCATCATGAAGATGCTCACCAAGCGCAAATGCACAAGTCCCAACAAGCCCTACTTCACGCCAAGTCCAAACATCATGAGCAAAATAGAAGACAGCGAGACGAGCACCACCAAGACGGAGTTACGGCTACAATAACCACTTCGGCATCTTCACCAAGTGCTATCAAGGCATCTTCACCTTTGGACGTACAGCATCTTCACCTACTTTCCGCGAGTTCGCCTACATCGACATCATCAAGTACAAGGCGACCAACTACGAGCGAGGGCGACACTTCCATCTTCGGAAGCCCCTCAAGGAAGATGGCCGAGCATGCGAATTTCCCTTCGGTCATGGAGTCGAGCTACGAGGTGCCACATCATATGGGCCTCCAACAACAAGACGGCGACAAGAAGGTCGAGCAAGGGCCATCCCCTTCGACCACGGTGACGAGCATGAACCTCTTCAACAACATGAAGAGGGCGCCCATATTGGACTCATACTCCGAGTCAAGCTATGAGACCGCACATGAGACCTTACCTTTGGTCTTGGAGGAGAGTGATGATGTGCCATCTTCAGCCTTCACCCACGGCTATGACTACAACATGATTGAGCATGGAGATGTTTGCACCTACCTCTCTCTGACACCCACATATGACGAGATGCCCCAATTGCCATGTGAGGAGAGCCACCACCCCATGAGTGAGATGAGTGACTCCACCACACGTGACATTGAGTGCATTTCCTATGAGAGGATGAGTGTGACCACCACTAGCCCCACACTTGAGAGCATGCCACACATCCTATGTGAGGTTGAGAGCCATTTGAGTGACTCCACCAACCATATGAGTGACAGCATCCGAGAGGGAGTGAGTGAGGTAGTTGACATGGCATGTTAGGCCACTATGATTTCTAATGACTTAACCTCTACTCCGAGTGTGTTCTCTTCTTTGGTGCTAGGTCTCCTACATGTCGACATGCCAATCCTCGACGAGTCCATCCCTCCAATGGAGACGACGATGGCCATGGTGGAAGAAGATGCACCCCCCATATGGTTCCATCAAGATGAAGATGACAATGAGTGGGTCTTCGACACCTCACCTACAACACATGAGCGATGCTCCAAAGGTAACATATGTGATGGTGCTTCTCTTGTCCCACTAGTGGACTATCGCACCAATGATTGCTTGCATGATGTTGATCCACCTATTCCCAAGCTTCATGCTAGTGCGACTTCCTCATGTCATGACTTACCTATTTATGATGAATATGATGACGAGCATGTCGAGTTGCCTAATTGTGATGTTATGCTCCATAGAGTATCATGTGAAAATTCCTTTGGTCACATCATGTTTGACAATCCATTAAACTTTTCATATGCTATGAGTGAGATCTCCCATATTGCATCATTTCAATCTTAACATAGTAACTATGCATGTCCCATTACCATAAATCTCATTTGCACTGATGGCATAGATGCCGAGATGATGGTCATTGGCTTTTGTTTTCATGTGATGATATTTCCATACTTCCTCTACATGATTTGCGCAATTCATCTACTATGCCATGCCATGATCACATAGAACCAAATATGCTTTTTTTTGGATGTTGTCAATATTCTCCATGTGATTATTCTACAAATGCTCATGAGGAGACCCCCACAGTTTCCTCATACATATTAGGAGATTTTGATGCATTCCATACATTGCATGATTCTCATAATTGCTTGCACCATATGCATCCCACGCATAACAATGCTCTAGATATTTCCCATGATGCATTACACAATTTGAGTCTCCATTATGCTATACATAACAACAAATCTATCATGATGGATGACATGTTTCTATATCACGCATCTCATTTATTTGAGCATTGGATATTTTGTGCTAACCAACACTTGCACGTGCGCATCATGATGGATGATGTGTACATATACCACGCACACACAATTTTTCCTTTGTGTTTGTTTTGTGTAGGTATTCACGTATACTCGTTAACCTCTCAATCCCATGAGTTGACGAAACGAGCTGTTGAGAGCAATGATGACTTGGGATCCCATGGACTATCATTCCCACCATTCCCCTCGCGCAAGGACTATGCGCATCTCTTTTACTTGGCTCTCACACGGCTTTGGGCTATATATCACTTGTTACGTTATGCCCATTTTCTCGTTTTCACTTTGCATGCTATGCCTATTTCTATGATTTTGCCATGCAATTGTGACCCTTGCTTGCACTTACCCATGATTCATCATTATACTCCTATGTGTATTTGCCTGCTTGGTGGAGATCCTTGTTGATATTGCCATGTTTAACATGCGCCTCATGCTATTGTTGATTCTGCTATTTACATAGGACTTCTTGCCAATACATTGATGATGTTTTGCTCATATCTTGCTTCGATACTTGTGATATGTAACATCCCAAATTTTCAATTTGGAATGTTATACATTAGATCATCATGCATATCATATTTTATTTTTGCATTTTGGTTGATCCTAGAAATTCTACGCAACTCAATGACCCACGGAGAGAGTTGGGGATTTCGTTATTTTCATATTTGAGTTTTCTCAAATTTTGAGAATAGGATCATTTTATTTTATTTATTTTATCATCAATTATTTCTATTACAAAAATATGAGAGAGGGAATAAAATGACTTTCCCAAAATAAAGAAATATTGAGGATTTAATAATAAAATCAAATAAGATTTTATTTCGGAGTTTTTCGGTGTTTTATTTGAATTTAGGAAAAAAGTGTGTTTTTCAAAATTGCATTTAGGGCCCAAATAAATGTTCACCTTCTGCGGCTTGATTTTAGAAGCCCGTGAAAATTTATTTCGGAATTTTTGGAGTCCGTTTAGTATTTCTTTTTATTTTTCTTCCGAGCGGAATAATTAAAAAAAACGAACCAACTTCGGGCCGTACCCGAGCGGGACACCGCCCAGGGGCAGCCTTTAAATAGCGCCGCCCCGAGCCGTCCCAGCCCATCAGCCCCGCCTTGATCCGCGTGTGCCACCGGAGCCGCCGGCGCCGCCGATGATCCCGCCGCCCGAGGTTTGTCGCGCCTCATTTTCCGTGCCGAAAAAAAGAGAGAGATAAAAATCGGCGTTCGTCGTTTTTCTTTTTCTCGGATTAAATCCACGATTTTTCTGATCGCGATTCCTGATCCGATTTTCGTTTTAGTTTAACTTTTCGCTCGTTTATCGGAATCAGGCGATTCAAGCGCCTAGGGATTCGTCTCGAAACCCTCTATCCGTTTAACCAACGTAAACAAGTTTTTACTACTGTAAAATTTGCCCTAGATCCATATTACTAGAACAAAGTTGTTTTCTTTCGCCGTTTCACTTTCGTTGCTTCGTTCGATTTGATTCTTTTTGCCAACCAGAGTTCTTAAATTGAACCTTCTGGTTAGATCTCTAATTTGAGTTTTACCTGTGCATTAGATGAGTACTTATTGTATGCTTGTTTGTTTGTCTGTGATAGAATACCCGGAGTGCGCCGCCTGTTACTTCGAATCGTTAGGTTTCGCGGATCATCAGCAAGGCAAGTAACACTTTGATCATACCTTTTCTACTACCCAGTTTTATTGCATTAGATCAATCCTCACACATTGCATGATTAGGATCTAATTAAATTGTGGGATGGGAAGTAGATGAGGTAGTACCTATTACCTGTTATTATCAAACCTTTGGGAGTTACTTCTACGTTTTCTTATTATGCCATGCTATGCTAGTAGACGTGGATTGGGTGAGTGATATCCATGACAGATGTGAGATTGTTAATTAATGGTTTATCTAAGGTGGAAACTTAAACACACATCTGGGTGGATTGAGGCACCTGGGTATTCCAGGACTTGCCTGTTTTCTTTTGGACCGTCACCCAGGCTCAAAGGGATCATGAGACTATTCATACTAGAAACTTCCGTGTGTAGCCACAAGCTATTATGGGCTCTAGCATAGTTGACTAAGTTGTGCGAACTCTTACAGTGGTAGACTAGCAGATGTAGGGGATATAGGTGGTACAGTCTACCCGATCGTAAGGTGCTAGCGCTTTTGAAAGACTATGTCTCGGTCATCCGTCTTCTCAAACACCATGTAGTGCGAGAAACCAAACAGAGGCGATCGAGTCTTGTGGGGAAAAGTGCGCAAACCTCTGCAGAGTGTAATAAACTAATCATGGTTAGCTGTGTCCCCGTTTATGGACATCTTGAGTATCTAGTACTTGGATTTTCATGTGAATCTCAACATGTTACTCTAAATTAATTTTGTTGGGTTATGTTTAATGATGATGCTTAATTGGGATTGAGGATGCTGTCAACCATTCTCAATGTTTAACAACCACCATGATAGTAATTAAGTTTTATTCCTTTGAAGTAGGGAAAAATTGGCTTTACGCAAAACTGTAACCACAGAGCTTTCCACCAGCCAAATATTCATATAGTATAGCTATTTCATTCCATTACTTTCTATGTGTTACCTTGCCAGCATATTCCATGTGCTGACCCATTTCGGGCTGCAACGTTAATGTTGCAGACTTTTCAGACGACGATTAAGGAGTTTTTAGGTCGTGGTTCTATACTCAGTGATGCCGTTGGAGTTGATGGACTCACTTATCTTCCAAGCCTTCCGCTGTTATCGTTATTAGATGGCCTTAAGCCATACTTATTGTAATAAGTTCTCTTTTGAGACACTCGATGTAATAAGTGTGTGATTTCTACTCTGCTATAAATCCTCCGAGTACTGTGTGGTGTCAGCATTACTGATCCAGGGATGACACCGGAGCACAGAGATCAGACTGTTTGAGGTCTGGTCGCTACAGAGATGGTATCAGAGCACACGCTGACTGTAGGACACGACCACTAAGCTAAAGACCTAGATCACTATTCACTCTCTTCTCTTCTGACCTCTCATCTTTTCTACTCTTTAGGATGGCGGATGCAAGGAACAAGGTCACACAACCGGATGAAGATACACCCTTTGGACGACACTTGAAGGAAGTCACTAGATACCTAAACTTAGGAGTACCAAGCTTCACGGAACCTACAACGGCACTTTACCTGAAGAAGAGTGCTGGATGATTCAAGTTCAAGTACCGGGAAGGACGTTCATGCCAGTCACTGAGCCCATAGAATTTTCTTTTGATGCTCCAACTTGGAGTCTAGGAAATTGCATGGCAGCTCACATCGCCATGGGATGCATTGGAAAAGTCTACCGCAAGGATCTCAAGGATACTATCTACCAGATTTGTGGGCGCCGAGATGAACACCAGGAGATGATCAGCACCAGGAAGGATAGATCAATCGCAGCTTTTATCCAGGAGCTAAACCAGCACATTCGATGACAGGAGAACCAGATGTGCACCGACATGATAGACCTGAAGAAGGCAAAGACTAGAATCAAGGAACTGGAGGAAGAACTCAAGGCTATACGTGAAGATTATGAAGAGGAAATTGAAGTATTGGTGGATAAGAATGACGACCTGATCAAGAAGAATGGAATATTTATGGGAGGCACTACGCCAGTAGATGAAGACGAATAACCCCAGGAGATTAGCCCGGAAGACTACATCATCATCGACGGCACCGACTCAGAACCAGATAGTAGCGATGATGGCTATGTTGATGGAGCTGGAGCAGATATTATGGAGTCAACAACCGTAGAATATTTCTAGTAGACCACCTCATCAGTAGTAGTAGTCCACCATGTAAATATAGTAGTCCGAGAACTTTTGCGATAGATAGATCGATTGTATGCCCTTGTTTGATTGATTGAAGTGAATTGTTTGTTTTGCCTCATGTGCATATGGGTAGTGTTTTCTCTTTAGACCCCCTCTATTCTTATATCTCATCTTTTCTAAACCCTCAGATGCCTCCGAGACGTGACCCCGGATTTGCCTTTCCACCGGAGCTCACCCAGTTGATCCAGCAGCAGAACACATTGATGCAGTTGCTAGTCCAGAATCAGAACCAGGGGAACAACAACAACAACCCACCACCACCACCACCACCTGTTGACCACTTAGCCCGTTTTCTTAGGCTGAATCCGCCGGTGTTTTCCAGTAGCACTGAGCCGATAGTAGCAGATGATTGGCTCCACAAGACAGCTAGGGAGTTGACCACAGCAGGATGCACAGATGCGGAGACGGTGAAGTTTGCCGCACATCAGTTAGAAGGACCCGCAACATCATGGTGGGAGAATTTCACAGCCACTTTCCCTGTCGACACTGTCACATGGGACCAGTTTCATCAGGCTTTTCGTACTGCACACGTTTCAGCAGGAGCTATGGCCATGCAGAAGCATGAGTTTCGCAACTTGTGCCAAGGAGGAAGGATAGTTGGCCAGTATGTGGAGGAATTTAGTAAGCTAGCACGTTATGTCCCAGATAACGTCACTACAGATGCAGCTAAGCAGGAGAAGTTTCTAGAAGGACTGAATAATGAGTTGAGCATGCAGATGATGGTAGCCACCTTCAACAACTACCAGGAGTTGGTAGATCGTGCTCTTATGATTGAAGGGAAGCAGCAGCAGATTGAGAATCGCAAGAAGAAGTATGGACAAGGAAAGTACAATTCGGGAGCTTAGTAGAAGCCACGTTTTACCCCTAGACCAGGAGGACATTTTCAGCATACCCATGGAGTTGGTAGCTCGCACAATCACAATGGCACCAAGAATGGTAATGGCAATGGAGGAAGCAACGGCCAGAATCGCACCAACCCATCAACCCCAGCCAAGAAGGACCTGAGCCAAGTCTCTTGTTTTAAGTGTTCGAAGACCAGACATTATGCCAATGAATGTCCTGAATTACAAAATGGAAATAGCAATGGAAGTTCTGGGAAGAAGTCGAACCCTTTCAACAGGGGACAGGTGAACCACGTTAGCATCGAGGAGGTTGAAGCTCAGCCCGATGCAGTAATAGGTAAGTTTTTGGTTAAGTCATTTATTGCACTCGTTCTTTTTGATACTGGTGCATCGCATTCATACATCTCAAGGGGATTTGTGGATAAGTATAACCTACCAACCCAAGCCCTTAGGTCACCCATGTTAGTAACCTCGCCTGGAGCAGAGTATGTGGCTAGTCTATGGTGTGATCGGTTACCATTAAGGATTGGTAACTATGTTTTTCCCTCAGACCTAATAGTATTGGAATCTCAAGGATTGGATGTGATATTAGGCATGGATTGGTTATCAAAGTATGAAGGGAATATTGAGTGTGCTAGTAAGTCAATTTTGCTTACCACCCCAGAAGGGAGAAGGATCAAGTATGTATCCCGGCATGTGCCAAAGAGGACTCAAGTAAATTGCCTAATAGGAGTTGTGCAAGAGGAAGTACCAGTGGTAAGGGATTTCCCTGATGTATTTCCAGAGGAGTTGCCAGGCATGCCACCGGATAGAGATATTGAGTTTTTGATTGAGCTATTGCCAGGCACAGGGCCAATATCAAAGAGACCATATAGGATGCCAGCAAAGGATTTGGTGGAAATTAAGAAGCAGATTAAGGAGTTACCGGATAAGGGATATATTCGCCCAAGTTCTTTGCCTTGGGGATCGCCAGTACTTCTGGTGGAGAAGAAAGATGGATCGTTAAGGATGGTTGTTGATTATCGAGGATTGAATGAAGTAACGATCAAGAACAAGTACCCACTACCAATGATCAACGATCTGTTTGATTGATTGCAAGGAGCTAAGGTATTTTCCAAGATCGATCTGCGATCAGGATACCACCAGTTGAAGATTCGAGAACAGGATATTCAGAAGACAGCTTTTACCACCAGGTATGGGCTGTATGAATATACCGTTATGTCATTTGGTCTGACTAATGCACCTGCCTATTTTATGAACATGATGAACAAAGTATTTATGGAGTTTTTGGATAAGTTCGTCGTGAGTTCATTGATGATATCCTGGTTTATTCGAAGAATGAAGAGGAACATAAGGAGCATTTGCGTTTGGTACTTGGAAAGCTCAGAGAACATCAATTATATGCCAAGTTCAGCAAATGTGAGTTTTGGTTGAAGGAAGTAGGATTCCTTGGACATGTTATATCTGGAGAAGGTATAGCAGTAGATCCCGCTAAAGTTGAAACTGTGACCAAGTGGGAAGCCCCAACAATAGTTGGAGAGATCCGGAGTTTTCTTGGACTCGCAGGATACTACCGGAGATTTATTGAGAATTTCTCAAAGATTGCGAAGCCTATGACGGAGTTGTTGAAGAAAGATACCAAGTTCATATGGACAGAGGAATGTGAGGCTAGTTTCCAAGAGTTGAAGAAACGTTTGGTTACCTCACCAGTGTTGATTTTGCAAGACCATACCAAAGATAATGAGGTGTATTGCGACGCTTCACGTCGAGGACTTGGAGCAGTGCTTATGCAAGAAAGGAGAGTTGTTTCATATGCCTCAAGACAACTGAAGCCTCATGAGTTAAATTATGCTACACATGATTTGGAGTTAGCAGCCGTAGTGCATGCATTGAAGACATGGAGACATTTTCTCATTGGAAATCATTGTGAGGTGTACACGGATCATAAGAGTTTGAAGTACATTTTCACACAGAAGGAGTTAAATCTCAGACAAAGGAGATGGTTGGAGCTTATCAAGGATTATGATATGAGATTGCATTTCCACCCCGGAAAGGCTAATGTAGTAGCAGACGCATTAAGCTGCAAGAGCCATGTCAATGCGTTAATGTCGGGAGAAAATACCCAAGGAGTTAGCAGAAAATCTTCGTGAACTATGTTTGGAAATAGTTCCGAGAGGCTATGTAGCAGCATTGGAGATTCAGTCAACTTTGATGGATAGAATCAGAGAAGCTCAGAAAGCTGACAAAGAGATTGCCGCTATAAAGGAGAAATTGAGCAAAGGAAAAGCTAAAGGATTTCGTGAGGATGAGCACGACACCTTATGGTTTGAAGACCGCGTTTATGTGCCCAATGACCCGGAGATCAGGAAGTTGATTTTGCAAGAGGCACACGACTCACCGTATTCAATTCACCCAGGAAATACCAAGATGTATCTGGATTTGAGGGATATATTCTGGTGGACCGGAATGAAGAAGGATATAGCGGAGTATGTAGCAGTTTGTGATGTATGTCAGAGAGTAAAGGCAGAGCATCAGAAGCCAGCAGGATTGTTACAACCATTGCCAATACCCGAATGGAAGTGGGATAAGCTAGGCATGGATTTTATCACGGGATTGCCCAGGACTCGTTCAGGCTATGACACGATTTGGGTTGTAGTTGATCGATTGACGAAAGTAGCTCATTTCATCCCAGTAAAGACCACTTACACCAGTGCTAAGTTGGCAAAGATATACATGACCAGGATTGTATGTTTGCATGGAGTTCCAAGGAGTATCGTATCAGATAGAGGAACCTAGTTTACCTCAAAGTTCTGGAAGCAGTTACACAAAACTTTGGGTACCAGACTAGAATTCAGTACAGCTTTTCATCCACAGACAGATGGACAGACCGAGAGAGTCAATCAGATTTTGGAGGATATGCTGAGAGCTTGTGCGCTAGATTACGGATCTAGTTGGGACGATAATTTGCCATATGCAGAGTTCTCTTACAACAAAAGTTACCAAACCAGTTTAAAGATGACCCCGTTCGAAGCTTTGTACGGAAGGAGGTGCAGGACACCGCTGTCATGGGACGAAGTTGGAGACTGCCAGTTGTTTGGACCTGGATTGATTAAAGAGTCTGAACAGAAGGTGAAGTTGATTCGCGATAGGCTCAAGGTAGCCTAGTCCAGACAGAAGAGTTATGCGGATTCTAAACGCAAGGAGACAGTTTACGAAGTTGGAGATAGAGCTTATCTTCGAGTATCTCCACTTCGAGGAACAAAGTGTTTTGGAGTTAAAGGGAAGTTAGCGCCACGATTTGTAGGACCATATCGAGTTTTGGAGCGTATGGGAGAAGTGGCCTACAAGTTGGAATTGCCCGAAGGATTGTTAGGAGTACATGATGTGTTCCACGTTTCTCAGTTAAAGAAATGTCATGCGGAGATGGCTGACATACCGTTGAGAGACACAGTGCCTTTGGAAACTATTCAGTTGGATAACGATTTCACCTACAAGGAGAAACCAATTAAGATCCTCGAGTTTGCCAGCTGAGTTACTCGCAGCAAGGCTATTAACTTTTGCAAAGTTTAGTGGAGCCACCACACGGAGGATGAAGCCACCTGGGAGCGAGAGGAAGATTTGCTCAAAGACCACCCTCACCTATTTTCTAGCCAACCCGAATCTCGAGGGCGAGATTCATCTTAAGGGGGGTAGGTTTGTAACATCCCAAATTTTCAATTTGGAATGTTATACATTAGATCATCATGCATATCATATTTTATTTTTGCATTTTGGTTGATCCTAGAAATTCCACGCAACTCAGTGACCCACGGAGAGAGTTGGAGATTTCGTTATTTTCATATTTGAGTTTTCTCAAATTTTGAGAATAGAATCATTTGATTTTATTTATTTTATCATCAATTATTTCTATTACAAAAATATGAGAGAGGGAATAAAATGACTTTCCCAAAATAAAGAAATATTAGGATTTAATAATAAAATCAAATAAGATTTTATTTCGGAGTTTTTCGGTGTTTTATTTGAATTTAGGAAAAAAGTGCGTTTTTCAGAATTGCATTTAGGGCCCAAATAAATGTTCACCTTGTGCGGCTTGATTTTAGAAGCCCGTGAAAATTTATTTCGGAATTTTTGGAGTCCGTTTAGTATTTATTTTTATTTTTCTTCCAAGCGGAATAATTAAAAAAACGAACCAACTTCGGGCCATACCCGAGCGGGACACCACCCGGGGGCAGCCTTTAAATAGCGCCGCCCCAGCCCTGCCTCGATCCGCGCGCGCCGCCGGAGCCGCCACCGTTGACGATCCCGCCGCCCGAGGTTCGTCCCGCCTCGTTTTCCGTGCCGAAAAAAAGAGAAAAATAATCGGCGTTCGTCGTTTTTCTTTTTCTCGGATTAAATCCGCGATTTTTCTGATCGCGATTCCTGATCCGATTTTCGTTTTAGTTTAACTTTTCGCTCGTTTATCGGAGTCAGGCGATTCAAGCGCCTAGGGATTCGTCTCAAAACCCTCTATCCGTTTAACCAACTTAAACAAGTTTTTGCTACTGTAAAATATGCCCTAGATCCAGATTACTAGAACGAAGTTGTTTTCTTTCGCCGTTTGACTTTCGTTGCTTCGTTCGATTTGATTCTTTTTGCCAACCAGAGTTCTTAAGTTGAACCTTCTGGTTAGATCTCTTATTTGTGTTTTACCTGTGCATTAGATGAGTACTTATTGTATGCTTGTTTGTTTGTCTGCGATAGAATACCCGGAGTGCGTCACCTGTTACTTTGAATCGTTAGGTTTCGCGGATCATCAGCAAGGCAAGTAACACTTTGATCATACCTTTTCTACTACCTAGTTTTATTGCATTAGATCAATCCTCACACATTGCATGATTAGGATCTAATTAAATTGTGGGATGGGAAGTAGATGAGGTAGTACCTATTACCTGTTATTATCAAACCTTTGGGAGTTACTTCTACGTTTTCTTATTATGCCATGCTATGCTAGTAGACGTGGATTGGGTGAGTGATATCCATGACAGATGTGAGATTGTTTATTAATGGTTTATCTAAGGTGGAAACTTAAACACACATCTGGGTGGATTGAGACACCTGGGTATTCCAGGACTTGCCTGTTTTCTTTTGGACCGCCACCCAGGCTCAAAGGGATCATGAGACTATTCATACTAGAAACTTCCGTGTGCAGCCACAAGCTATTATGGGCTCTAGCATAGTTGACTAAGTTGTGCGAACTCTTACAGTGGTAGACTAGCAGATGTAGGGGATATAGGTGGTACGGTCTACCCGATCGTAAGGTGCTAGCGCTTCTGAAAGACTATGTCTCGGTCATCCGTCTTCTCAAACACCATGTAGTGCGAGAAACCAAACGGAGGCGATCAAGTCTTGTGGGGAAAAGTGTGCAAACCTCTGCAGAGTGTAATAAACTAATCATGGTTAGCCGTGTCCCCGGTTATGGACATCTTCAGTATCTAGTACTTGGATTTTCATGTGAATCTCAACATGTTACTATAAATTAATTTTGTTGGGTTATGTTTAATGATGATGCTTAATTGGGATTGAGGATGCTGTCAACCATTCTCAATGTTTAGCAACCACCATGATAGTAATTAAATTTTATTCCTTTGAAGTAGGGAAAAATTGGCTTTACGCAAAACTGTAACCATAGAGCTTTCCACCAGCCAAATATGCATATAGTATAGCTATTTCATTCCATTACTCTGTATGTGTTACCTTGCCAGCATATTCCATGCGCTCACCCGTTTCAGGCTGCAACGTTAATGTTGCAGACTTTTCAGACGACGATTAAGGAGTTTTTAGGTCGTGGTTCTATACTCAGTGACGCCGTTGGAGTTGATGGACTCACTTATCTTCCAAGCCTTCCGCTGTTATCGTTATTAGATGGCCTTAAGCCATACTTATTGTAATAAGTTCTCTTTTGAGACACTCGATGTAATAAGTGTGTGATTGCTACTCTGCTATAAATCCTCCGAGTACTGTGTGATGTCAGCATTACTGATTCAGGGATGACACCGGAGCACAGAGATCAGACTGTTTGAGGTCTGGTCGCTACATGATAGGTCATGTGCATTATGTATGCCCACCATTTGCACACATGACATGCTTGCCATGATTACTCCTAGTACGTTGCATCTTCACACTACTAGCTTGCTTTACTTGATCACTATAATTGATTGCTTTGTCGCATCACCTATGTTCCATTCTTACTCCCTTTCTTGGGTTGATGACATATATGTTCATGCCTCACACATGATACATGTTGTTCATTGTCGCTTGCCTCCAATTGTTGCATCTATGCTTATCGATCTTGGAGACTTGGACACTTTACTTGTGATGCATGCTTGCTTGATTGAGCCTATTGTATTTGGTTGTTCTCACATCATATGCCTCCATACTATGAAATGCTCCCTTGTCCTTTCTTATGATGAGCATGATGCATACACTTGTTGGGTATCTTACCACATGAATTATTGGTTTTGCATTTCCGGTAACCTCATTTGTTTTTCCAAGTGGTTGTCATGATCTTTCATTTGGGAAGATTCACAAGGCGAGGTCGTTATGCAACAACTTGGTCATGCAAAGTCATACACGATGTGCAACACCAACATTTGCGAGAATCTCCTAAAGTGAAAGTGCAACTATCCCTAGGTGGTTTTGGTAATTCATAACAACATATAGCTCATTGAGCTAATGCTATTCCAAGATGACTATTTCAGGAAAGCTCAATGATTGGCATGGCATGGATGTGAAAGTGGAACCCTCAAAATGCTAAGGACAAAGGATTGGCTCAAGCTCAAAAGCTCAAGACTCTTCATTTTATATTTTAGTGATCCAAGATCACATTGAGTCTTTAGGAAAAGCCAATACTATCAAGGAGGGATGAGGTGTTGCTTAATGAGCCTCTTGCTTCATGTGCTTAGTGATATGCTCCAAAACCCTCAACTACTTTCCCATATCCATATATGACCTAAACCCTAAGCCAAACTCAGTCCTACCGATTCTTTCTATCCGGCGCCACCGAGTTTCACTTGTCATAAGCCACTGCCAAACCCTAGCAATTCGGTTCTACCGATAGGGATCTCGGTCTCACCGAGATGGGATTGCAAACTCTCTGTTTCCCTTTTGTAACTTTTTGGTCTCATCGAAAGAGCGAATCGGTCCCACCAAGATTGCAATGTAAACTCTATGTTTCCCTTTTGTAACTTTTCGGTCTCACCGAAAGAGCAAATCGGTCCCACCGAGTTTGCCTGACCAACTCTCTGGTTAGCTTATTACCAAACTCGGTCTCACCGAGTTTGTGTAATTGGTCTCACCGAGATTACGTTATGCCCAAACCCTAACCATATCGGTCCTACTGAGTTGCATGTCAGTCCCACCGAAAATCTCTAACGGTCACTAGGTTTACCTTTTCGGTCCGACCGAGTTTGTTGATTCGGTCCCACCGAGATTAGAAAATTGTGTGTAACGGTTGGATTTTGTGTGGAGGCTATATATACCCCTCCACCTTATCTTCATTCATGGAGTGAGCCATCAGAACACATACACAATTCCAACTCATATGTTCTGAGAGAGAACCACCTACTCATGTGTTGAGACCAAGATATTCCATTCCTACCATATGAATCTTGATCTCTAGCCTTCCCCAAGTTGCTTTCCACTCAAATCTTCTTTCCACAAAATCCAAATCCTATGAGAGAGAGTTGAGTGTTGGGGAGACTATCATTTGAAGCACAAGAGCAAGGAGTTCATCATCAACACACCATTTGTTACTTCTTGGAGAGTGGTGTCTCCTAGATTGGCTAGGTGTCACTTGGGAGCCTCCGACAAGATTGTGGAGTTGAACCAAGGAGTTTGTAAGGGCAAGAAGATCGCCTACTTTGTGAAGATCTACCGCTAGTGAGGCAAGTCCTTCGTGGGCGATGGCCATGGTGGGATAGACAAGGTTGCTACTTCGTGGACCCTTCGTGGGTGGAGCCCTTCGTGGACTCGCGCGACCGTTACCCTTCGTGGGTTGAAGTCTCCATCAACGTGGATGTAGGATAGCACCACCTATCCGAACCACGGGAAAAACATCTGTGTCTCCAATTGTGTTTGAATTCTCCAAACCCTTCCCTTTACATTCTTGCAAGTTGCATGCTTTACTTTCCGCTGCCAATATACTCTTTGCATGCTTGCTTGAATTGTGTGATGATTGCTTGACTTGTCCTACAATAGCTAAAGTCTGCCAAGAACTAAAATTGGGAAAAGGTTAAGTTTTTATTTGGTCAAGTAGTCTAATCACCCCCCCCCTCTAGACATACTTTCGATCCTACAAGTGGTATCAGAGCTTTGGTCTCCATTTGCTTTGATCTCCATAGCTTTTGGTGGTCATAGCCTTGGTTTCACAACCTAGGAGAGTATGGCGTCTAGCGAGGGAAATTATCACCGTAGAGGTCCTTACTTTGATGGTACTAATTTTGCTAGTTGGAAGCATAAAATGAAAATGCATATTCTCAGACATAACCCCGCCGTTTGGTCTATTGTGTGTGTTGGTTTGCAAGACAACTTCTTTGATGGGAAAGAACCAAACCATGAAGCTACGCGGATGAGTTGAAGATGTTGCAATACAATGCTCAAGCTTGTGATATTCTCTTCAACGGATTGTGCCCCGAAGAATTCAACAAAATCAGCCGTCTTGAGAATGCAAAGGAAATTTGGGACACTTTGATTGATATGCACGAAGGTACCGACTCCGTCAAGGAATCCAAGTTGGATGTGCTTCAAAGTCAACTTGACAAGTTAAAAATGAAGGATGGTGAAGGTGCCACTGAAATGTACTCTAGGCTTGCTCTCATCACAAATGAGATTGCCGGCTTAGGAAGTGAAGAGATGACCGATAGATTCATCATCAAGAAGATTCTAAGAGCCTTGGATGGAAAATATGATACCGTGTGCACATTGATCCAAATGATGCCCAATTACAAAGATCTCAAGCCAACGGAGGTGATTGGAAGAATTGTTGCTCATGAGATGTCACTTAAGGATAACGAGGAACTTCACAACAAATCAAGTGGTGCCTACAAAGCCTCATGTGAAGCCCCTACATCATCAAGTGAGAAACAAAACTTCAATGAAGAATTGAGCTTAATGGTGAAGAACTTCAACAAGTTCTACAAGAGTAGAAGCAAAGATAGAAGCTTCAAGTCAAGGTCCTACAATGACAAAAGATCTTCTAGTCGAGAGCGAAACTGCTACAGTTGTGGAAGACCCAGACACTATTCCAATGAGTGTACGGCTCCCTACAAGAGAAGAGAAGATTCTCCAAAAAGAAGAAGCAAAGAATCACCACCAAGAGAGAGAAGGAGTAGAGATGATCGTTATGAACGAAGATACTCACGGAGAAGCAAGGATTCGGAAAGGAAGGAAAAATCATCAAGGAGCCACACAAAACGAAGACATCAAGCTCATGTTGGTGAATGGGTATCCGGCTCCACTCCGACAGCCACTCCGAGAGAAGTTATCACTCCGACTCCGAAGATACTCAAGATGAAGGTGTTGCCGGTCTAGCACTTGTGTCAACCAACTCCTACGACATATTTGACTCACCAAATGAAGGAATTGGAAGATGCTTCATGGCCAAAGGTCCTAAGGTAACACACCCCGAGTATGTTGATTTCAATAGTGATGAAGATGACTTGTTAGGTGATGATTTGCTTGTTCACAACTCTAGTGATGAATACTATGATGAAACGTCAATCAATCATGCTAATCAAGATAAAACGAATGACAATGATAAGGAGAAGATTGAGGCTCTAACTAAAGAACTAAACACTCTTAAGTTAGCTCATGAAACTATCTTCGAAGATCATCGAGAACTTTTAAGAGCTCATGAGAAATTACGCTTTGAAAAGCTCAATCTTGAGCAAGAGCATGAGTTCTTAAAAGCAATCAATGATGATCTCCGCAAGAAAAGTTCTTCTTACATTGCCAAGCGTTTACTCTTATCCACTTACATGCCTCAAGTCAAGTCTAGTAACAAGAACAAGAAAGATTCTTCCTCTAGCAGTAACAATGATCATGCTAAATCCAATATTGTTGCTTCTAGTAGTTCTCTTGATTCCACTAATGATTCTCTTAGCCAAGTTACACTTGAGCAAGAAAATAGCTTATTGAAGGGAATTATAGAGAAAGGAGTGTACAAAAGCCTTGCCGGGAGTAAGAAATTCGAGGAAATTGTGCGCAAGCAAGGAATGCACCGGAAGAATCAAGGTGTTGGTTTTGAACGAAAGTTCAATGCCAATGGAGTTGAGTGGGAAGAAGATCAATACCCCGAGACAAAGTTTGTTCCTCAACAAGAGAAGTATGATACTTCTTTCAAGGGGACACAAGCTCAAGATGATCTTCCACCACAAGACTACAAGCAAAAAGGCAAGGACAAGCTTCAAGAGGAAATTGATGCATTTGAAGAAGCTCCTAAGACCTTAGTCAAGTGGATTCCCAAGACTACTTCAAGTTCCACTTCATCAAGTACGACTACAACTCCAAGGATTCCCATCAAGATGGTGTGGATCCAAAAGAAGAAGAACTAGAGAGTTCTTGAGGGTGACTCCGCCAACATACTTCACTCTTATCATTTTGGCAAGAACAAGTGCAATCAACTTCCACATCTTGCACTAGTTCAAGGAGTCACAAACCCTCTTGTTGGTAAGACAAGGAACAAGGTAACCTAAAAGTTTTCATGGACATCATCTTGTGTGTGCATCACTCTATGTCTATGGATATCCTTGTTTGTACCTTGTGGGACTAACCCATGTAGGTATTGAAAGTGCAATTCACTCAAATGGATAGCTCCAAGTGATCTACATCAACATTGAGCATCCACATCTTCAACATCTACATGAAGTCATCATCGACAAAACCCGAGGTTAGTTCATCCCTCTAAGGGGGGATATCACATCTAGGGGGAGCTTTACTCTAAGACTTGAGCTAAAGCAACTCTAAAGATGTGAACACAACAATGCTTTATGTAAAAGTGGTAACCCCACTTGAGCTTAAACGATGAGTATGACCTATGATCAAGTGTTCTCACTTGACTCCTAAGTCAATATACTCATATATAGATGACCTTGTCATCGCAAATTGCTTGATAGATGCTAGAATTGGTTGTGCATGCCTTGTCGCATATTTCAATTGCCATCTTATTGTGTGAGCATGTTGGTTGCATATTTTACTCATTCGAGGACATCCACTTGTTGTTTTGATTGTTTGGTTTTATTTCCTTTTGCCAAGTGGATGGACAAGAATGCCTAAGAACCTCCTCTAGCTATCTATGCTTTTCTCGTCTCAAACTCTATTCATGCTACATCACAAAATTTGATCAAGTCAGATTCGAACCACTCTGTGTGAGGAGCGCTCGGAGTCCCCGATTCGTCATAGACTTAAACTTCCAAAACCTCTTTATGATTCTCGGTCTGACCGATACCCTACCTTCGGTCCTACCAAGATCATTAAGTTGATCTATGTTTTCGATCTCGGTGCAACCGATTTGAACCATTCGGTCACACCGAGTTGCAACAACTGTATACAGTTTTGCATCTCGGTGCCACCGAGTTGTTCCACTCGGTCACACCGACAGGGTCGGGCTATATATAGTCACGGGCAAAAATTTGGAAATTTCTCCGAACCGCTTCGCCCGCGCGATAGCCTGCTCTGCCAACTTGGTCTCCGGATCGTCTCCTCGCTGCCAGCCGCCTCCAGTCGTTGGTCTCCGTCGCCGTCAACAGAAATTCAACCCTGCCGTTGCCGCCGTAGCGAGTCTCCGCCGAACTAGGGTATGGACTCGATCTTTGTGCTATTCCCCAATCCGATTCTTAGCACATTGTGATCATCATGATTCTTGCCACGTTTGTTAAACTTCTATCCAGTCAATGAACTCGTAGATTAGGTTTAATTTGAAAATTTTAGGGTTAGGTTTCCGCCGAAACCATCTCGGACCCACCGAGTTGAAAAACTCGGTCCCACCGATTTGGCTTATGCCATTGCACAAGTGAGACTCGGTCTGACCGATAATTACTTATCGGTGTGACCGATTTTGGAACTCTGTGAAACCCTAGCAGTCTCGGTGCCACCAAACTGTGACTCGGTCTGACCGAGTTCACTAGTTTAGGTGCCAAAACTGCTTCGGTATCATCGAGTTTAGAAATCGGTAGATCCGAGATGCTTTCAGTGGGAAACTAAAACTAAGTTTTTGAATTATTCTTTTGCAAAAATCTCTGCATTTTGTGATGCTTATCCACTCTATCTCATCTATAACCTATTCACAGGGTCAGCAGTCAGAGTTTGCATCATGTCAGACCAAAGTGATAGCCAGAACTTGTCAGAGCAGCAAGTGCAGATGAGTGAGGGCACTAGTCCCTAAAGTTCCTCAGATGATGGCAGCATGAGCACCCCTAGCAATCTGCCTAAAGCTGCCACAAGACAGAGAAAGAAGAGAACCTCAGACTCAGAAGATGAGGATTATGTGGCAGAAGAGGAAGCAACTTCCAAGAGAGTTGAGCCAGCACAGGGCATAAAACCAGGGATGAAGATCAAAAGGCCAGCAGGCAGGCAGCCTATGTCAAAGGCCAGAGCTTCAACTGAGAAGCCCACTCCCATTGAGCCAGTTGCTACTGAAGGCAAGAAGAGGAAAGAAAGGGTGAAGAAAACTGTAGCCAGAGTGCTTGGCAAGGCTTCCATCATGGAAGATGAGGAGGAAGAAGAAGAGGTAGCTGCATCAGCACCTAAGGCACCCAAGCTGATGGGTGATGCCATAAGAACAGGGGCAGCTGATTCCAAGGCCAAGCCAGCTCCAAAGCCAAAGCCAAAGAAGAACACAAGAAGCATCCCAGCTACTGGGAAGAACAAGGCCCCAGTGCCTGAAGCTGCAGAAGAAGAAGAAGAGAATGTTCTTAGAAAGCTCAAGCCCAAGATCCCAGACCACAACGATGCTCATCCTGTGGCTGAGGATATGAAACTCGGGAGAGATTCAGGGCTCTGGAAGTGGAGAGAAGCAGACCCGTATGCTTCAAGGAGAAGGACTGCAGTTGACTACAGGTTTCACACCAAGGAGCAGCAAGACTTTTATGAGACAGTGCTGCTAGACAAGAAGCCAATTGTCTGTGATATGAGATGGGTTGATTGGCAATACATCAAGGACAACAAAGAGTACTACCCTGGAGTGCAGGACAGCTTCAAGGCATGTGGAGTAGACGACTTTATTGGGCAGAAGCTCACAAAGTGGAACGAGGAACTCATCATGCAGTTCTACTCCACAGCCCATTTCTATCCAGATGGCAGGATTGTATGGATGTCAGAGGGTACGAGGTACCAGTCTACAGTTGCTAAATGGGCTCAGCTGATTAATGCCCCAGAAGAGCATGACGATGACTTGGACATTTATGCCAAGAAGAAGATGGACCACAACTCAATGTCAAACATGTACAAGGAGATTCCAAATGAAGCACTTAATACGTTCAAGTTTGGCTCAGTACACTATCTTCTGTCAGGGCTGCCAACCATCAACTGGATTCTTAGGCACACCCTATTGCCCAAGTCTGGAGATCACAAGATGATCAGGGGCCACCCGATCAACTTGCTTCATATCTTTGGCGTGCCACAGAAATTCAAAGTCATGAGCCTTATGATTGAAACAATAAATAGGACAGCAGCAGACCAGAAGAGGAGCTGTGGATATGCCCCACAGATTCAGGAGCTCATCAACTCTAAGATGGGCACGGGCATATACTTATTGGACAAGGAACACCTGCCCATCCGTCCAGACTTTGAAGATAATCAAGTGGTCATGACTGAGAATGAGCCATCATCTGCCCAAGCACAAGCCAAGAAGGAGAAGGCGAGGAAGGAGAAAGCTGCCAAGATGCCTACTCAAGAGGAGGCATCTGAATATTTCCTGAAAACCAAACAAGAGCAGCTTGGTTACTTGATTGCATCCACCCTGCGGATTGAGCAAGGACTAGCCACCCTAACTCAGAACCAGGCAAGCTTAGAGAGGATCATGGAACAAAAGTTCTATGACTTGGATGTCAAAGTGACAGAGATTCAGACTGCAGTGGAGCAGCTCGAGGATGACATGCAGGAGAGGAGAGGCAAGACTACAACTGATGCCTTTGCCAGAGTGCCACGAGGTCCGAGGTCGTCTGCAGTGCCAGTTGCTGACCCCAGAGCCACCACGTCTGCACCAGCTACAGCCTCAGTTCCACCAGCTCCAGCATCCACTTCAGCCTCGACTCCGACCACGTCTACAGAAGGCTTCGTCCTTGGAGTGCTCCGGACTCCACCACCACCTGAAGATCAAGCCTGAGTGTCGACTTAGCACTATGCATTTTCTAGGAACTTTTTGGTAACTTGTTGCCAAAGGGGGAGAAATGTATAGATCATAGACTTCGAGAAAGAGTGTTGCTTTTATTCTCTCTTGTTTTATTTGGTAGTTTTTCGAACTTTGTTTACTTTTGTGTGAGATACTATGTCATTGCTCGTGAGACATTGATGATCATGTGTTTGATCATAAGCTACACTTAATGTTTGCTTAATATTATCATCTTATCTATCTTATGTGATCATTCACTATTCTTGGTGATGAGTGCATGTATTTCATTCTTATCATTTTAAGCGCTCCACCAAGATGTATGTGACATGGAAGAGTAACCCATGACTCTAAATCTTTGTGCATTTGCAGTCCAAAGCAAATTTTAAATATGCACAAATTTAGGGGGAGCTCTTACTTGTCACATACTTCTCAAAGCGACGATATATTTCATGCTTATTATCATTTGTTGAAGCTTTGATCTATATGTTGTCATCAATTACCAAAAAGGGGGAGATTGAAAGTGCAACTATCCCTAGGTGGTTTTGGTAATTCATAACAACATATAGCTCATTGAGCTAATGCTATTCCAAGATGACTATTTCAGGAAAGCTCAATGATTGGCATGGCATGGATGTGAAAGTGGAACCCTCAAAATGCTAAGGACAAAGGATTGGCTCAAGCTCAAAAGCTCAAGACTCTTCATTTTATATTTTAGTGATCCAAGATCACATTGAGTCTTTAGGAAAAGCCAATACCATCAAGGAGGGATGAGGTGTTGCTTAATGAGCCTCTTGCTTCATGTGCTTAGTGATATGCTCCAAAACCCTCAACTACTTTCCCATATCCACATACGACCTAAACCCTAAGCCAAACTCGGTCCTACCGATTCTTTCTATCCGGCGCCACCGAGTTTCACTTGTCATAAGCCACTGCCAAACCCTAGCAATTCGGTTCTACCGATAGGGATCTCGGTCTCACCGAGATGGGATTGCAAACTCTCTGTTTCCCTTTCGTAACTTTTTGGTCCCACCGAAAGAACGAATCGGTCCCACCAAGATTGCAATGTAAACTCTATGTTTGCCTTTTGTAACTTTTCGGTCTCACCGAAAGAGCAAATCGGTCCCACCGAGTTTGCCTGACCAACTCTCTGGTTAGCTTATTACCAAACTCGGTCTCACTGAGTTTGTGTAATTGGTCTCACCGAGATTACGTTATGCCCAAACCCTAACCATATCGGTCCTACTGAGTTGCATGTCAGTCCCACCGAAAATCTCTAACGGTCACTAGGTTTACCTTTTCGGTCCGACCGAGTTTGTTGATTCGGTCCCACCGAGATTGGAAAACTGTGTGTAACGGTTGGATTTTGTGTGGAGGCTATATATACCCCTCCACCTCCTCTTCATTCGTGGAGAGAGACATCAGAACACATACACAATTCCAACTCATATGTTCTGAGAGAGAACCACCTACTCATGTGTTGAGACCAAGATATTCCATTCCTACCATATGAATCTTGATCTCTAGCCTTCCCCAAGTTATTTTCCACTCAAATCTTCTTTCCACAAAATCCAAATCCTATGATAGAGAGTTGAGTGTTGGGGAGACTATCATTTGAAGCACAAGAGCAAGAGTTCATCATCAACACACCATTTGTTACTTCTTGGAGAGTGGTGTCTCCTAGATTGGCTAGGTGTCACTTGGGAGCCTCCGACAAGATTGTGGAGTTGAACCAAGGAGTTTGTAAGGGCAAGGAGATCGCCTACTTCATGAAGATCTACCGCTAGTGAGGCAAGTCCTTCGTGGGCGATGGCCATGGTGGGATAGACAAGGTTGCTACTTCGTGGACCCTTCATGGGTGGAGCCCTTCGTGGACTCGCGCGACCGTTACCCTTCGCGGGTTGAAGTCTCCATCAACGTGGATGTAGGATAGCACCACCTATCCGAACCACGGGAAAAACATCCGTGTCTCCAATTGCATTTGAATTCTCCAAACCCTTCCCTTTACATTCTTGCAAGTTGCATGCTTTACTTTCCGCTGCCAATATACTCTTTGCATGCTTGCTTGAATTGTGTGATGATTGCTTGACTTGTCCTACAATAGCTAAAGTCTGCCAAGAACTAAAATTGGGAAAAGGTTAAGTTTTTATTTGGTCAAGTAGTCTAATCACCCCCCCTCTAGACATACTTTTGATCCTACATAAAGGTGAACTCCTTCCCTTTGAGCCATCCTCAAATACGCATATTGGATGGGTCACTCTTTCATTGTTGTCTCCTTCTTGTTGTCCACATGATACATCTCGCAAACGGAGGAGCGACATTGCAGATTGGCTCTATGGACCTTCAAAATGAGGAGCGCTCAAACTTATTGGATGCACCTTTGAAACTCCACTCATGCCACGACATCGAGCATTGGTATACCACTCCGGCGACACCTTGGAGTACTAGTATTGCAACATGTCTTCAACTACGTCCAACTACAAGTCCGTCCACGACAATCGTTTCCATGGTGATGAGGATCATGATCCGAGGTTGGATCTTTCCCAAGGGGGGAGATGATGTGGAGCATCCTACGATCATCCACATGTCCACTTCGACCACTCCCCGTGAACCAAGGATACATAAAATGAGACCTCTACTATTCGCCATTGGACACAAGGTGAACTCGCTCCTCTCTGAACCATCACTTTCCACATGTGAGACATGGCTACTACCTCAAATATATGTGCTATGCATGACCAGGAACAAAGAGGAAGACCATGGACAAGACGGCGAGGACACGAAGTACAAGGACCAAACAGAGAAGTTGTCCGAGATCTACAGCCACCGGACAACCGGCCCTTACCGGACGTCCGACGACCATCAGCCACCGGATGACCGACAGTGTCCGGAAATCCGACGATGGCTTTCCCGAGCCAAAACGCCGGACGTCCGACAAGTACCGAATGACCGAACCCTCGTGAGCCACCGGACGCCCGGTACCTGTCGGATGTCCGACGCCAGTCTGTGCACAGTGTATCAGGCCGAGCCCATGTATCCCTTCGCCCTCACTTACCCCTTCCTGGCCCTAGACTACATATACTCCTCCACCCCCACCTAGTTAGGGTTAGTGTTGTGTTAGCTCATTTGTGAGACAGAGCTTCGCTCATCCATCCGGATCAATCCACGAGAGAGACCATGACCCCTCTTCAGAGAAGATCCACTTGGATTCAAGACCTCCTTGAGGAGAAGACCATCAAGACCTCCTCACAGAGAAGACCGGTTATCACTTGTATCGTCCTTTGTTGACTTTGGATCTTGTATCTCCTCTCGTGTTTCGAGGATCTAGCACATGTGTGACTTAATATTGTTGGTTTGAGTGTTTCTCTTTGAGCCCCTTTGTGATTTCCCCTTGTGTTTCCCCTCGTGTTCTTCATGTTCATCGTGGGATCCGCTCCTTTCGTGCAAGATCGGGCCACTAGGGTTCTACCCTACATCAAACCCACTCCAGGTAAGAACACATCCGTTCATCCTATAATATTTAAAACTAGATCAGTAACAATTGTAGGGGAAATGGGTTTATGGAAACATAGAAATCACCAATGCTTATTTTGAAAAACTGAAGAAACATGTTAATTATGACATATCTTCTCAAAAAGATCAATGTGCAAATGAATTAATTGCTACTGAGACAACAACTAAATTCTGGAACATCAGAAACTATAATTAACTACAAAAACGTTACAAGTTCTTACTCGTGTACAATAAATAACTAATTGAACATTTTATGAGGAAGGTAAATATAACGGCAACAACATAGCGACAGTGTTTGGGTGACAACAAATTGATACTAATAGGTGTGTACATGAAAAATTTAGTAACATAGAACAAATAGGACTAAGGTCGTCCACTATGTATGCCAAAACAAGGGTAAAGACAACTGTTGCTACATCTCGCACTGGTGCCCTGCAGTGGCGAGCCGATGCAGCGGAAAAAAATCAGGGACCCGGAGTTCGGAGCATGTAGTTGCTTCGATGCCCAGTTCCTTCGTGCCATAAAGATTTAGTATTTTTACTGCTTGGTTGGTTGGATGTGTGGACCAAAGTTGGCTGCACAAACTGCTAAAGCGGTGCCAAATAATTTTCTAATGGCACCGCTGATGAGATGGCAACAATTTAAGATACTACGTACAAACTGTGACACTGTCTTAGGATGCGTTTGGTCGTAGGTGTGGTATGAATGGGTTGGGACCATGACAGTGTCTGAATCACATCTAACAAATGATTTATAACAACGAAAGAGGGTCTAACCTTCTCTGCACATGCCAGAAACTTCCTCCCACTGTCCACAGATTCAAATGCAACTAGCTTCATGCATGGAGATTGATGGTGACATCGAGCAGATAGATCTTTAGCCACCCTGCTCCATTCGTTTAATCCTAATGGTCCTAGGGAGGTACAAGAGGAAGAAATGAATCAAATCGACCGCCAGGTAAAAATCCTTTATTCCAAGTCATAGCCCGAGAGGGAGAAGAGGTGTATACCCGGGTGGTGAAGGAGTCGTCACCGGAGGAGGAACCGCTGGAGAGGTCTTTGAAGAAGACCATGGCGACCCCGGCGGTAGGATGCGAGACGACGAGAGAGAGGAAGCGGCTATAGCTTAGGAAGGAAGGAGGAAATAGGGAAAATGTGACTTGTGGTCAGGGAGAAAAGGGGTAGGGAAGAGGGGAGGGGGCGGGGTAGATATTTTGGCGGTATGCCAAAATTTTAGAAATATGGAGGGAAACTTTGCGCGCGGTGCCGCCGGACCATTCACTTTGAACGATTGTGTGCATCGCAAACGATTCTTCTGCTTTACGCACATGGGATGAGTTTGATAATTCAAATTTTGGTGGAAATTTCCCTGGGTACGTCATGGCATAATTTAACATCGCTTGCTAATTTGGGCACACAAAAGAGCGTACAGCAGACAGACCACACTAACTGAATCGAGCAATTTTAGTAATTAAACAAAGCCAGTTGACCTAAACTTTGCTCTATCAAAAGACCAGCATTAAAAACAAAGCCTAAGTATGCATAATTTTAACAAATCCGTCGCCGCGCCGACCTATGCATCGCTGGTGTGAGATGAGATGTTGATGACTTGTCCTGGCGACATGCCGCCGTTGGTGGACTCTGCGTCCCCCCTGCTGAAGTCGATCGCATCCTCGTCCTCGTCCTCGGTGCCGCCCTTAAGGTTATAGTACTCGTAGTAGTGGCTGCGCCATAGCTCACATTGGTACTCCACCGATGAGTCCTCAATGGACAGACTCTTCTCTACCTCGACCTCGGCCACGCGCAACTCCTCCTCTGGGCACTCCTAGATCTTCGTTGCCTCCTGCATCTCCAGCTCCCACTCGGCAACCTCATGAGGAAGCAGGTGCTCCATGGCCACCGCCGCCTTTTCGGACGTGGGTTGCATGCTGGAGTCCGAGGTGGCCTGGAATATCTTGGCATGTGCATCCTCGATCTTGGCGTGGATGCCCTCGACCCAGGCTAGGGCGATATCGGCGGCATGGACGGCAACTCGAGCGCTCTCGGTGTTTGCAGCCGCCGTCGCAGCAGCAGCTGCAGCCGTCTCGGCTGCTACAGCTGCCCTGTCGGCTGCCGCAGACGCCCTCTCGGCAGAAGCGGCTGCGCTCAATGCGGATGCGGCGGCACTCTCGGCGTAGGCGGCCGCGCTCTCGGGGCAGGCGGCGGCGCTCGGGGGTGGGGGGAAGCGACCATCGTACGGGCCTTCACAAAGCATTTCCACGGCGTCACCTTTGCAAGAAGGGGGTGCGGGAAAGGGGATCGGGATTCATGGATTCGGGGGTTGTCGACACTGGAGTAGACGAGCCGGCGAAGCTTAAGGAGGGAGACTTAAATAGACCCAGATATTTTCAGCACAAACGGTTCCTAGAAAACAACTGTGTGTCATGTTGTAGATATTTTTTATTAGCTGTGAAAGACGAATTTGGAGTAAAGTGGCAACAGATGGTGTTTTAAATGTACGAGAAAATTTGTAGTACTAATACAACTGTCATGTCAAATTTTGGAAAATTTCAGGGGTCATTTGACCTTTTAAAGACATTTAAGTGATTTTCTAGCCATTTAATGACCGTAATTGAAATTTGAACTACATGTACGTGCAACAGCTAACCATAACGGTTTGAAAACTCATATTTTGTGTACTCTTGTGTGATTTAATTCCATGTGCAGTAAATTGGAAGGAATTTTCAGACATACCGGTGTAACGGCTATGACACAATTAAGCATGGAGTGACATGGCATTTTAATTCTAAAATTCTGAAAAAAAAATTCAAAAACACATGAAACTTCGGTTGATGTAATGTCATGCCACCAAGATGATGTGGTAAACAATTTGGCATGTTTAACGAAAGTTTGGACACACACCCCTCACAAACCGGAGCAACTCACTAGAAGGCTTGTGGTTCCGAGAGGGAACAATGCATGTTTGATGACGAACGGGAGATAGCTTCCTCTTACGGCCTTCAGTTTTCTTTCTACGTTTAACATGCACTACTACAACTGTAATTTGAAATTTTGGAAAATTCTAGGGGTCATTTGACCTTTTAAAGACATTTGAGTGATTTTCTAGCCATTTAATGCCTGTAATTCAAATTTAAACTACATCTACATGCAACGGCTAACCATAACGGTTTGAAAAATCATACTTGTGTACTTGTGTGCGGGTTAATTCCATGCGCAGTAAATTAGAAGGAATTTTCAAACATATTTGTCTCACGACATGGACACATCCATATGTATGCATGGAGTGACATGGCATTTTAATTCCAAAAAATTAAAAAAAATCAGAAACACATGAAACCTTGGTTCATGTAATTTCATGCCACTAAGATGATGTGGTAAAAAAATTGGCATGTTTGACGAAAGTTTGGACACACACCCCTCACAACCCGGGGTAACTCACTAGAAGGCCCGTGGTTCCGACAGGGAACAATGCATGTTTGATGACAAACAGGAGATATATATATAGCTTCCTCTTACGGCCTTCTACGTGTAATGTGCACTACTACAACTGTAATGTGAAATTTTGGAAAATTCTAGGGGTCATTTGACCTTTTAAAGACATTTAAGTGATTTCTAGCCATTTAATGACAGTAATTCAAATTTGAACTACATCTACATGCAACACCTAACCAAAACGATTTGAAAAATCGTATTTGTGTACTTGTGTGCGAGTTAATTCCATGTCCAGTAAATTAGAAGGAATTTTCAAACATATTGGTCTCACGGCATGGGGTCATTTGACCTTTTAAAGACATTTAAGTGATTTCTAGCCATTTAATGACCGAAATTCAAATTTGAACTACATCTACATGCAACGGCTAACCATAACAGTTTGAAAAATCATATTTGCGTACTTGTGCGCGAGTTAATTCCATGTGCAGTAAATTAGAAGGAATTTTCAAACATATTTGTCTCATGACATGGACACATGCATATGTATGCATGGAGTGGCATGGCATTTTAATTCTGAAAAAATTAAAAAGTATTAGAAACACATAAAACCTTGCTTGATGTGATGTCATGCCACCAAGATGATGTGGTAAAAAATTTGGCATGTTTGACGAAAGTTTGGACACACACCCCTCACAAACCGGAGCAACTCACTAGAAGGCTCGTGGTTCTGACAGGGAACAATGCATGTTTGATGACGATTGGGAGATAGCTTCCTCTTACGGCCTTCAATTGTTTTCTAAGTCTAACATGCACTACTACAACTATAATGTGAACTTTTGGAAAATTCTAGGGGCCAGTTGACCTTTTAAAGACATTTAAGTGATTTTCTAGCCATTTAATGACCATAATTCAAATTTGAACTATATCTGCATGCAACGCCTAATCAAATTGGTTTGAAAAATCATATTTGTGTACTTGTGTGCGAGTTAATTCCATGTGCAGTAAATTAGACGGAATTTTCAAACATATTTGTCTCACGGCATGGACACACGTATATGTATGCATGGACTGACATGGCATTTTAATTCAAAAAATTAATAAAATATCATAAACACATGAAACCTTGCTTGATGTAATGTCATGCCACCAAGATGATGTGGTAAAAAATTGGCATGTTTGACGAAAGTTTGGACACACATCCCTCATAAACCGGAGAAACTCACTAGAAGGCTCGTGGTTCCGAGAGGGAACAATGCATGTATGATGACGAACGGGAGATAGCTTCGTCTTACGGCCTTCAATTTTTTTCCTATGTCTAACGTGCACTACTACAACTGTAATGTAAAATTTTGGAAAATACTAGGGGTCATTTGACCTTCTAAAGACATTTGAGTGATTTTCTAGCCATTTAATGACCGTAATTCAAATTTGAACTACATCTACATGCAACGGCTAACCATAACGGTTTGAAAAATTATATTTGTGTACTTGTGTGCGAGTTAATTCCATTCGCAGTAAATTAGAAGGAATTTTCAAACATATTTGTCTCACGACATGGACATTGTTGACGTTCTGGGAATGGGGGTCCCCAGACTTGCCTGCCTGCGGCCCACTGCGTGACTGGGCTAGCAGGTTCGTACGTCCCATATTCATCGACGAGGTATTCAAGACCCTCGCGAGGGACCAAGCCTCGTGATGCGGATGACGCAAGACCTCCTCAGGAGCAGCCTCGCCAAGCAGGCTCACGAGGGGTGGAGAGATCAAGGCAAGGCAAACCTCGCGAGGTCCTCGTGACGTGACCATGACGATCGAGACCAGGCGGGCGACAGCGCGCGCAGCGTCCTTATTTCCTCTTTGGTGCCAAGGAGGCAAGCGCAAGCGCGGAGTACCGAGGCATCAAGGAAGGTTTTCCATATCGGTGCAATGAGACCAAGACCGACGGGACGACAAGATAGAGGTCACTATGGAGCCCAAGACGGCGTCACCACCAGAGCCTTTTGCAGGCGAAGACTGCTTTTGTCAGGATAAGCTGTACTAGCTGTCCCCTTTCAAATTGGCCGTTGTTGGCTCCCTTCCCGCTCAATATTTGGGGAGAGGACCAGGGCCTATATAAGTAGAACTAGCCACCACAGTAGGGGGGCGACGAAAAGAGGAGAGGGAGGACTCATTCAGAGGCATCTCATTCACACAAGTTCACCAAGCACAAGAACACCTCATCCTTAGGAGGTTGTTCTTCCCCTTGTACTGTTCATCATCAGCCCAAGAGGCAATCCACCACCACCACATTGGATTAGGGTATTACATCACAATGGTGGCCCGAACCAGTATAAATCTCGTGTCTTTGTCTTGTGAGTTCGTCGAGTTCATCCACGAGATCTTAGAGAGTTAGGGTGTGGATCGATAGGGAGAAAACCTTCGCGCGCACCCCAGTGTTCGAACCTCGAGGGTTTTGCCGGAACCTGTGATCCAACATTTGGCGCGCCAGGTAGGGGTGCGCTGGAGCCTCTTCCCTGCCAATCGACCCACCGACGCTCCACGGCCCCGATGTTCGGCGATCCAATGGCCGACTCCGACCGCTGGGCAGCCTGGACAGCTCGGTCGGCGCCACCTGCCCATGAAGACCTCAACCCCGCACTCCAGGCGGCACAAGCGCCACCTAACGCTGCGGGGTGCAGGCGGCGCGGCCAGGCGTCGTCCACCCTCACTCAACGACAAGCGCAAGCCGCTGCAAGGGTCGCAAGCCACGCCGCAGCAACGGCGCCACACACCCGGCGGGAGCAGGCGAACATGAGGGCCGCGCTCATGGTGGCGCGGGAGTTGCTGCGATGCTGGCTGATGGAGAGCGGCCACGACGCACTGCTGGAACGTGTTGCTGAGCTGCTGGATGCGGCGATGTCAGGAGCGCCGCCTTTTTGCTATCTGCTCCCTTCCCGAGCCGCTACTGGACCTCACGACGGGCCTCGCCGCAACCACACGCCCTTGGGTGCGCCTGGGGGCTTCATCAACACCAGGACGGCCGACGGCGCCCGGGGCCCCGTTGCCCCACGCCACCTCTGATGAGCATGGGCACGAGCGTTGCCCCCATGGCCCCAGCGAGGCGTCGCGCTATCATCCTCAGGATGCCGCGCTGGGTCGGGTGGCGTGGAGTGTGGGGCACTACGGCGAGGTGTTTGGGGTGACAGCCCCGGAAGCCTATGTGCCCCGCATGATGGATCAGGGGTACACGCCGGAGGACAACCCTGACTCGTTCCTCGGGCCAGGATGGGAGGAGGAGGCGTTAGGAGCTGAAGCCTTCCAGGAGCTGCCAGAGAGCCCCGCCTGCCGCGCCATCGACCACAGATACAGGGTACCATTAATCCCTCAGGGGCAAGCTTACGCTAACCATGAGTCACAGATGAACCAGGTCATGGCGCCAAACGATGGCTCCGGCAAGGCAATGCCCGCCCTGACAGGAGAGACCCGCTGGGGGCTGCGTGGACGGGGCCAGGAGCAAGGCCCCTCCCCGTGTCGCACGAAGCAAGGCGACGCCCGGAGGTAGGCCCTCTGCCGGGGTGGCGACTGTGACCTTTCCCGGCAGAGGACCCGTGGTCGCCGAGGGCGCCGCTGGTGTCCCCTCTGCCCTCGTCGGGCCGTCCTGCTTTCCGGTCGTCCCAGCGGTGGTAGGGGGTGGCACAAGGTGGGGCCCTCGTTGGGCGATACGAAGTAAGGCTCACACCTGTGAAGATCGCCGCCCATGACACTCTCACGTAATAATGAGTGGGGTTGTACACGCCCTAGAGCCTCACGAGAGCCGCCCTCGGGCCTCGGGGGCTCCCTCCACGCCCAGTGGCAGCACTTAGCTCCGCATAGGGCTGGACCAAAAGCTCATAACTCGCGAGCTTAATGAGCGCTCGATAGTTCGGCTCGTTAAGCTCGTAGGTCGCTTCTTAATGAACAGAGCCAATCATTTATTTCAGCTCGTTAAGCTTAATGAGCTTAATGAGTGAGCTAACGAGTTTCACGAGTAGCTCGTTAAGCTCATTAGTAACAACACAACACATGTTTTCATCTTACCTGACAGACTTTTATAGCACCTTAGCCCATCTATTCAATCTAATCGCCATATGAGGCAACAAACTACTGCATTTCTTTTTATAGTCACCATATTTCGTCTTGAAAACCACACCTACACGTTCATCTTGTATATCATAGCACATTATAGTCTGTTAACGAGCGCTCGCGAGCTTAACGAGCTTCAAACGAGCCGAGCCGAGCAGGGTTTTCTGCTCGTTAATCTTAACGAGCCGAACCTAACGAGCACGAGCTTAACGAGTATGAGCTTAATGAGCCGAGCTGCTCGTTAGTCCACCCCTAGCTCCGCGCTGGTGAGAAGACGTCGAAGACTAGACTAGGCACTGGACGCGGCCATTTGCTTTGGATCTCTTTTCTGTAACCCTGTCTTCTGGATTTGGATTTAAGTTGAAGTTGAATTTTATTTGATGCGCGCGGGGGATGCCTTTTCTCATTGGAGCTATTTCTCGCAGTCTCGTTCTTGCCTTATTTCGGAGTTCGCGCCAGTCGCTCCCCCCTCGCGAGCCGGGTTGGGCATGAAGCACACGAGCCACGCGCCTACTGAGCCGTGGCAGTCACTCGCTTATCGCACGCCCCTCTCGGGTGTGGCGACGAATTCCTCGGGAGCTTCTCAGAAACCCACAATCTCTTGAGCCGGTTTTGGGCTCGCCTAGGCTAAGGTAAACCGCAGCAACAACCCTGCCCTAGTATACGTAAAGCTCGTGAAGACGCGTACTCAATTTTACACAAAAGGGTGAAAGCAGCGATTTGTTTACATGAGGGGCTCCCCCTCTCAAAATGCTCTTACAATCTTCCGGGGCCACGCCCAAGTTTTCACAGGGTAAATAACAGGGAAACGAGGAATCAGCCGCATATGTCGCTCGCCGCGTCCCCCATGTCATCATCAGACGCGCCGCTGGCGTCGCTGTCACCATCATTGGCGTTGCCTCCACCTTCGCCGGTGCCGACGTTGCCGTCATCAACCACGTCGCCTTTGTTCGCCGCAACCACTACCCTGTCATTGTCAGAAGCGAAGGCCCTAACCAGCGCATCCACGTGGTCTTCAGCCCATCGCGCCAAGTCGCCTCGGATGGCTTCCAGCACGAGAGCAATGGCGGCGTCAAAATCGAAGTTGGGATCAATGTTCCGGAGGTGGCTGAAGACGCGGGAGAACAGGCGCCCAAGCAGACTGCGACTTCTCTCTTCCACAAGCTGGCAAGCCCTATTAGACTGGGCTTCCAGGCGCGTCACCACGTTGGTGAAGAAGTTCGGGTGACTGGCATAGTCATTCGAGTGGGGGTGCGGTGCATTCTCGTCACAGATGAAGCCCAGGGCGGTATTAGCCCTATTCCATAGGCCCTGAAGCATGGGGGCGTGCTCGCGCTCCAGCGTCTGCCGTTGAAGCACTTCCTCCCTGTTTTGCCGCACGACGGCCTCGGCGTCATCAACCCGTTTCCAAAGATAAAGTAGCTCGGCACGGGTGGAGGCCAAGTCCGCCTGCGCCGTGACCAAGGCGGCAGCCGTGGCCTCCTCACGCCTCTCCGCCTCATCTAATCTGGGCCTAAGAGCGGCGGTCCTGCCTGTTGCCTCAGTTCCCGCAAGCTTCAGCTTCAGGTCGTGCCAACCTTCAAGATCTGCACGAACCTCGGCCACCCAGCGGTCGACTTTCTCCTAGACCTTGGCCTCACGAGCCCCAAGGGCATCTTCCGCTTGGGCAACTTGACGCTCCCTCGTCTCCAGTTTCTCAAGCTCGAGGCTACGCTCCACGGCTTCTAGAGCCAACGCCTCCTCGCGCTTCCAGACCTCCTCTTCCTCGGCAGGCGTCCCCCTTAGTGACGCGAGGGCGGCTTTACGCGCCTCCACTTGCTGCTCGAGGGACGCACTCCAGGCGTGGAGCTCCCACGCGCGCTTCTCCGCAGCCTCGCGACGGCAGTCAGCTTCACGAGCCTCCTCCAGAGCTCGGGAACAGGCCTCATGGGAGGTTGCAAGGGAGGCCTCGGCCTTCATGTTATCTAGCTCGCACTGGTTGCGCCCGAGGTTGATGGCCACTTTCAGCATGTGCCACTCCTCCGCCAACCAAAGACCCTCGGCCTCAAGGCGCGCGTCGACACCCTCAAGTTCTTCGCCGAGTCGGTACATAGCGTCCACCGCCTCCTGGAAGAGCTCATGACGAACGATGCTCTGCTCGTGCTCGAACTCAAGCGCACAGCCCATCTCGCTCTCCGCTATAGGGGCTATGGGCGACGCCCGGCGCGGCGCCCCCCTCTCACCAGGGGGCTGGGGGCTGGCGCGGCCTGAGACACCAGCCGGCCCTCACGAGGGGCCCGAACCGAGCAAGGCCCGCTGCTTGAAGAAGACCCCAGGGTCGAGGCCATCCAGCTGCCGACCGTGACTAGGGGAGGAGCCCTTGGCACGTCCGCTGCGCTCCGAGCAAGGCCGCAAAGAAAGGACGGCGAAGGCGCAAGCTCAGGGTGCCTTGATGACGGACCAACTCCCATGGCTGAACACACGTCGTGGGCAGTGCCCGGGCCTGCATCGCTGGAGCTTGGCGGGTGCGACGGGACGAGAGGGAGCTACTTCTCAGGATATTTCATGGCCTTGGCAGAAGGGGTCCTGAGGGGACAATCGTCAGGAAAGGAAGGCAGCACACAGAAGATCACTAAGATAAGGTACTTACTCGTCAACGGTGATGTACTCTCGTCGCTTCAACGGCCCAAAGATACCGCTGCTGCTTGGAGATCCTTTCCTCTTGCGGAGCTCCTCGAAGTCCACACAAAGCCGACCGAAGCGCTGAACGTGGCGGCCAGTATGGGGTGTAGCCGGAGAAGTGCTCGAGAGAACAATTTTCATGGGTGCCTGACTGTGGAGAACAGTCGGGCGCCGTCTCACCGCGACTTCCTGAGGCCTCCGGAGTTTCAGCCCCGGGAGCCTCGTGCTGCATCGTCCCAGCGACCGACGTCCCAGAACCACGGGGTCATGAGGACGAATCTCCAGGAGCCCCAGGCGGCGTCCGCACATCAGCACTCGTGCCGCCAGCCTCTGGCAGTGCTCGTCCCCCTGCACCCACATTCGGGATGAGCTCGGCTCCAGCGACGAAGAGGGGAACCGCGCTGACAGGGTTCTCGCGGGACCCCACCAGGCCGTCCGTACGCAGACCCCACTCGTCAAAGGGAGTCATGCTCCCTGCGAATTCAGCCTTGTTCTTGCAGCGGTACAGCAGACAGTTCTTCCCAGGCAAGTCGTCTGGCGAAGGGACACCTGTCAGGACCTTGAGCATCATTTGCCGTGTCCCAAGGGGGAGCCCGGACTCCTGAAACCTCATATGGTCCTGACTGCTGAGCAAGGTCCACATCGGGCGAGAATGGCGCTGAAGCAGAGCAACCCGACGCTTGATGAACTCCTTCACCACCATTGGTGCGGTCACACCGTGGTCCTTCAGCATCCTTAGCCCAAGCTAGACGGGGACAAGACGGGGGCTCGCCAGCCTCTCATGGCCCCAGTCGGAGTGGGAAACGGCAGGCGCTGACAGGGCGTGGAGTAGAGGGCTGAGCACATCGGCGTCGACAAATATCCACCATGTCCGAAACTCTCTCGTGGAGGGAGGAAGCTCGAAGTCTATCCCCGCGCCCGCGGTCGCGGCCACGGCTTGGAAGCTCATGCACCCCGAGCTTTGCCGGGGATCAGTCAGATGCAATGAGAAGAAATGGCGGAGAAGGTCCACAGAAGGAGCGATGCCCACCATGGCTTCACACACGAAGGGGAAGACGGCAAGGAGAGTCACGGATTGGGGGTCGAGATGCAGCATATGGATCTGGTAATGTTCAAGCACCGTGTTGAAGAAGGCAAAGAAAGGGGAATCTGGCCTGCCCAAAGGGCATCGATGAAGATTTGGACCTCGGTGGCCGCCCGAGCAATGCGAGTGCGAGACACAGGCCAAGCCACCGTCTCCCCCACTCCTTGAAACTGGTGGCGAGCATGGGATGCACCTTGTCCACGGCCTCATCGTTGAGCACCAACGATCGGCTGACTGCAGGCTCGGCGGCTGGAGGCGCACTTGGCGAAGACAGAGGCTTCTTCCCCTTGTCTGCTTGTTTTGGCGCCATGGCGATGAAGGAGGCGGAGTGTAGGTCAGATTGGAGAGGAGGAGCAGAGTCTCGAGGAAGCAGAGGGACTGGGGAAGCAAGGCGTAGGTGATGGGGGAATAACTGTGTAGGTTGCGGGGGCCGCATAGCCAGGCGGGTTCCAAGGTAGTGTGGGGAAGCGGAGACGCCCACGTCCAATCAACAGCCATGCGTCAACCGAGGCCGCAGGGGCTGTCCCCTTTCAAATTGCCCATTGTTGGCTCCCTTCCCGCTCAATATTTGGGGAGAGGACCAATGCCTATATAGGTAGAACTAGCCACCACAGTAGGGGGACGACGAAAAGAGCAGAGGGAAGACTCATTCAGAGGCATCTCACTCACACAAGTTCACCAAGCACAAGAACACCTCATCCTCAGGAGGCTGTTCTTCCCCTTGTACTGTTCACCATCAACCCAAGAGGCAATCCACCACCACCACACTGGAGTACGGTATTACACCACAACAGTGGCCCGAACCAGTATAAATCTCATGTCTTTGTCTTGTGAGTTCGTCGAGTTCGTCCACGAGATCTTAGAGAGTTAGGGCGTGGATCGATAGGGAGAAAACCTTCGAGCGCACCCCAGTGTTCGAACATCGAGGATTTTGCCGGAACCTGTGATCCAACAGACACATGCATATGTATGCATGGAGTGACATGACATTTTAATTCCAAAAAATTTAAAAAATATCAAAAACACATGAAACCTTGGTTCATGTAACGTTATGCCACCAAGATGATGTGGTAAAAAATTGGCCTGTTTGACGAAAGTTTGGGCACACACCCCTCACAAACCGGAGCAACTCACTAGAAGGCTCGCGGTTCCGAGAGGGAACAATGCATGTTTGATGACGAACGGGAGATATATAGCTTCCTCTTATGCCTTTCAATTTTTTTTCTACGTGTAACGTGCACTACTACAACTGTAATGTGAAATTTTGGAAAATTCTAGGGGTCATTTGACCCTTTAAAGACATTTAAGTGATTTTCTAGCCATTTAATGACAGTAATTCAAATGTGAACTACATCTACATGCAACACCTAACCAAAACGATTTGAAAAATCATATTTGTGTACTTGTGTGCGAGTTAATTCCATGTGCAGTAAATTAGAAGGAATTTTCAAACATATTGGTCTCACGGCATGGGCACATGCATGGAGTGCCATGGCATTTTAATTGCAAAAAAATTAAAAATGATCAGAAAAACCTGAAACCTTTCTTGATGTAATGTCATGCCACCAAGACGATGTGGTAAAAAAATTGGCCTGTTTGACGAAAGTTTGGACACACGCCCCTCACGAACTGGAGCAACTCACTAGAAGGTTCATGGTTCCTAGAGGGAACAATGCATGTTTGATGACGAACGGGAGATAGGTTCCTCTTACGGCCTTCAATTTTTTTCTATGTTTAATGAGCACTAATACAACTGTCATGTGAAAATTTGGTAAATTTCAAGGGTCATTTGACCTTTTAAAGACATTTAAGTGATTTTCTAGCCATTTAATGACCGTAATTCAAATTTGAACTACATCTACATGCAGCGCCTATCTTGATCTGCGGCGCTCAAGTGCCATGCGCCAAAGGTCTGCTCAACCCTGGCGATGACGCGCATCACGGTGTCGTCCATCGCATTATCGGGGAGCGCCTCGGCCTCGACAAGTTGTGGCGCCTGCTCGTTTTCCTCGTCGATGAGGTTGATGGCAGAGGCAGCGCTTTGGTGGGTTGGCATGCTTGGAAAAGATGGATGTGCTACAGGATGTGCTTGTCGCCTCCGTGCATCGCGCGCCACCTAGGTTTATGCACAATATCGCTGGGTGGCGGGAAACATGTGAGGAAATGGCGGGAAATGGTGGCGTCTTCATAAAACGCCATCAATTAATGGAAACTTAGCATAGAAGGAAAATTGAGCTAGCACAAGAAGTAGACGATGATTAGATGAACACGAACCATGCTAGGGAACCCGTCGATGATGAATTTATCAATCACAAATGGTTGAATACTAACAAGTGTTTGCCCACAACACACACGGCTTATTCCATCACAAACAGGTCGGATGGATCAACTGTATGCCACGTATCGCACATTGTCAAAAAGTAATGCGATAGACCTTCTTTAACATGTGTTAAAAAATAAAAAACAAGGACCTCGAGGTTAAATTAACTCATGGCTGCTCCATCAACACAACTTCGCATCCAGTCACCCATCTGATGGCTGCTCCAACCTGAGCACACTTAACTTGAGAGTTCTCTTACATGATCTACTAGTGCAACAACTAGTCCTTGCTGATATAGGATGCCTCTTTGCATCCTTATGGCGTATCCGGATGACCACCCATCCCCCAATGGCCAATAGATGTTGTGTAGACAGAGCATATCACATACGACTTATTAGAAGCAATCGTCTGTGTTATTATCAGTCTTCGCACACATTTCTGATTACAGACCTGTTTGCCGCGTATCACACACATCTTGATATATTGAACCATTTCTGTTCTCTTGTCTCAACGCAAACAGTTCATCCGAATGAACCGCATGCAGTATATCGCACCCACCTTGATCTGGCTGACCGTTTCTTTTGTGTTGCCTAATCACAAACAGTTCATCCGAGTGAACCGTATGATGTATATCGCACACACCTTCATCTGGCTGCCCGCTTCTTTTTTTGTTCCTCATCGCTAATAGTTAATTTAACTAAACTGTGTGCCCTGCATCGCACATGCAACTAAAATTTGAACCATGTTTGATGCATCCTCCATCGCAAATGTTTTGCACCTTTTTTGACGGTTTTTACACCACCATTTGTGATTATTGCATCGCACACAGTTTTGTCGAAGGGTCTCTGATCGTAGTGTCGCGTTAGCAGCATCCTGCAGTAGTGTGGGTCTGAGCTGTTAGTGGGGGGAACATTTTTTCGCGAAATACAGAGACCCTTCCGGTGGGTCCCAGCTGTCAGGTAGAGGAATCATTATTTTACATGTAATAAGGAGGCATTTCCTTGTTGCGGCCGTGGACCCAACTGTCAGCCTCTCCACGTACAGTCCACTTCTGATGGATGTCATTCTTTGAGCACCTTGACCACGCCGCGCCGAGAGCACCAGGGCAGTGGACGATGGAGAGGCCTAGGAAGGGGATGACGCGGAGCCAGGGAAGACGTGGCAGTGGATGCCCACACAGAGAGGAGTACGAGGGTTGAATGGTTCGGCTGCGGTATGAGGTTGGCATCGCCGTAGAATAACAGGGGTTGTGGGTGAGTAGAGGGATGTCCTGGCCAGAGGTTGGAGTAGGGTGGGGCGGTCAGGCCTGCGCGGGAGCACAGCCGGCCATGGGAGGCAGGAGCAGGCGGCAGGACCGGCGCTGGTTTGGGCCCTAGGAGCAAGAAGACCAGAGGTTGAAGAAGCATGACGGCCATTTGCCGGCGTTCTGGGAACGGGGGTCCCCAAACTTGCCTTCCTGTGGACCGCAGCGTTGCTCCACCAGCGGCCCTGTACGACCCATCTTCACCAGCAAACATTCAAGACCCTCGCGAGGGGACAAGCCTCGTGAGGTGGACGACGCAAGACCTCCTCAGGGGCGGCCTCACCAGGCTGTCTCGCGAGGGGCGGAGAGACCAAGGCGAGGGGCACCTCGTGAGGTTCCTGTGATGCAAGCCATGACGACTGGAACCAGGCGGGCGCCAGCGCACACAGTGTCCTCGTTTCTTTTTTAGTGCTAAAGGGGCAAGTGCAGGCAAGGAGTCCCGAGGCACCACGCAAAGGTTTCCATATCGGTGCAACAAGACCTAGAACAGCAGGACGGCAAGATGGAGGTCACCGTGGAGCCCAAGACAGCGTCACCACCAGAGCCTTTGGCAGGCGAAGACCTCTTTTGTCAGGATAGCTTGTACTAGTTGTCTCCCTTCAAATTTGGCCGTTATGGGATCCCTTCCCGCTCAATATTTGGGAAGAGGACCAGGGCCTCTATAAATAGGGCTAGCCACCACCGTAGCCAGGAGGGCCTGAGGAGGAGACACACAGAGGTCTGATTCCGATCTTCAACCACACAAGCACTTCAAGCACAAGAACAGCTCTCCTCGCGAGGCTGTTCTTCCCTCGTATTGTTCATCCTCAGCCCAAGAGGCAATCCACCACACCACACTGGAGTAGGGTAGTACACTACAACAAAGGCCCAAACCAGTATAAATCTTGTGTCTCATATTCTTTGGGTTCATCGAGCTAGGCCGTGAGATCATAGAGTACACGAGCTAGAGAGGGGGAGAGATCTTCGTGCACACCCCAATGTTCAAATCTCAAGGTTTTTGCCGGAACCTGAAATCCGGCATTTGGCGCGCCAGGTAGGGGTGCGTCGGAGTTTTTCTTCCCCCGGTTGATCCGCCGACGTCCCGAGGGTCTGATGTCCGGTGACCTGAGGACCAACACCGACCGCTGGGCACCTTGGCCGGCCCGGGCAGCGCCATCTGCCCAAGAAGACCTCAATCCAGCGCCACAGGCGGCGCACGCACCGCCAAGCGCCACGGGATGCGGGCGGCGCAGTCAAATGATGTCCACCCTCACTCCACGACAAGTGCGGGCGGCCGCAAGAGCCTCAAGCCACACTGCGGCCACGACACCGCACACTCAATGGCAGCAAGCAAACTTGAGGGCCGCACTCTTGGTGGCTCGGGAGCTGCTGCAATGCCGACTAATGGAGAGCGGCTGGGACGCATTGCTGGAGCGCGTCGCCGAGCTACTGGACGCCGTGGCCTCAGGAGCACCGCCCTTATGCTCCTTGCTCACGCCCCAGACCACGACCGGATCGCATGGCGGGCCTCGCCGCGCCCGCGCACCCCCAGGAGCGCCAGGAGGCTTCATCGACAATGGCGTGACCAGAAGCGCTGGGCGCCCACTCGTGCCTGCGCCACCTCCGATGGGTGCTGGCACGAGCGTTGCCACCCGCGGCCTCGGTGTAATACCACTCTACCATCCTTAGGGTGGCGCGACGTGGAGCGTGGGGCACTTTGGAGAGGTCTTCGGGGCGGCGGCCTCGGAGGCCTACGTGCCCCGCATGATAGACCAGGAGTATGCACTAGAAGACGACCCCGGCTCGTTCCTCGAGCCGGGCTGGGAGGATGAGACGCTGGAAGCTGAGGCCTTCCAGGAGCCCCTCGAGCGCGTCGTGAGCCTCACCAACCATGTCGGCGACGAGAGCTACAGGGTACCACTAATCTCTCAGGAGCAAGCTTATGCTAACCATGGGTCGCAGGAGAATCAGGTCACAACGGCGGGCAGCGGCCCCAGCTCAACGGCCTCCCTCCCACTAGGAGGAGCGCACTGGGGGCTGTAGGGGAGAGGCCGGGAGCCAGGCCCCTCCCCGCATCGCACGGAGCAAGGCGCCCCCTTGTTGGGGAAACTGATCCACGAACATCTATGGGGCCGGCGGACCGAGCCCCTTTTGGTTCGGCGGGGGGCGGAGATCACACGAAGAGCAGATCGAGGCGAAGCACACGAGCAGTTTACCCAGCTTCGGAGCTCTCCGGAGAGATAACACTCCTACTGCTGCTTGTTTGATTATCTTGTGTTCTTGCTCCAGAGAGAGAGCGTAGTGTTTTTCTGGGTTCCGAACCAGTCGAACCCCCTCTACGTTGCGCATGGGCCTCCTTTTATACGCTAAAGGGGTCACCGACAGGTGGCAACGCAGAGAAGGGTACAAATGTAAAAAGTGAGGTGGTTGGTACACTTACTTGTACAGTGCACCCTACCTAACCCTGACGGCAGGGGACAAGGGCATTAAATGCCCATCTGAGTCGCCCAAACAGTGCAGAAAAGGACCGTTAGGGGCGCCACCGTTCGCCACGATGGCGATCTTGTCAGCTTCGCATGCCACTGCGCACCGCTGGCTGCACAGCCTCCCGCCACGCGCGCCTGGAGAGGCCCCCAGAGCAACACGTTGGTGGATGCGCTGGAGCGTGGGCACAGAGTGGCCGCCTGCCGCGGCAAGCGCCTTGCCGCTGCTGTTATCTTGTCGGGTCCGGAAGCTTGTCGCTCACGGCCTCGAGGTACCTTGGTTGGTCTTCCCGGCAAGCTCCTCTTGCCGGGGCCTTGTTGCCTTGCCGGAGCGCGTGGCGCGTCGCGGCAAGTTCCTTGGAGTGCCTTGGTTGGCCTTCCCGGCAAGCTCCTCTTGCCGGGGCCTTGTCTCCTAAGCTTAAATACTTTGTTCTTGAGTGGCTCCAAGGGAACGACGGAGGATCTTGGCGTTCGCCCGGCAAGCCTTGCCGCGGGGTGCTGCAACTGCCCGTGCACAAGTTCGGGGTACTAGGGTACCCCTATTCTAGTACACCGACAGGAGCCCCTGGGCCTGGGCCAGACACGGTGCCGAGCGCTGTTGGGCCAGGCCCAAGACAGGGCACGGGCACACGCGGACTGGGCCATGCCGAATCTCGCTCCGTATCCACCGCGCTCTCCCCTAATGGCACGCGTTGAATGCGACGTCGTGGGAGAGATCGTGGGTGGTTCTTTATTCGGAAGGGCGAAACGTCCGCCCCGTCCCTCTTTATAAGCAGAGGAAGCAGGGGCAGTTCGTTCCCCCTCGCTGGTTGCTACTACTCCATCTTCATGAACCTCCGCCGCTCCCCCTTCTTCTCGAAGCCAAGAGAGCAGCGCTCCGCCCCCCATTGCCACCAGCATCACCAACGCCGTCGACCTCCCCCACCACCTCCGCCATGGCTCCGAAAGCCGACAAGGGAAAGGGCGTGAAGTCGGCCGAGGTGCAGCGGCTCGTGGCGCTGCTGAAGGAGCAGGCGATCTTCTCCCCCCAGCTCGGCGCGAAGGAGCTGAGGGAGTACTTCTACCTCTTTTGGGCGACGGAGACGCGGGCGCATCCGCGCACGAGGGTACTCCCGGCCGCTGCTTCGGAACTGGCTCCAAACGGGTACCCATTCTTCGCACTGTTCTTCTATTGCAGGCTTTGCCCGCCCTTCTCGGAGTTCTTCTGCGATATCATGAACACCTACGGCCTCCGCCTCCTTGATTTCACCCCCAACGCCGTTCTGACCATGGCAGTTTTCGCACATTTGTGCGAAAACTTTGTCGGAGTCCACCCCAATGTTGCCCTTTTCCGCCACTTCTTCATGCCTCGGGTAGAGAGAGGAGAGCCGCTTGCCGAAGGGATCGCCTGGATCTCGAGAGTCGGCAAGAAGGAGGCGTACTTGGAGGGTGAGCTCCGTAGCAAGTGGGAGGAGTGGAGAGCGGAGTGGTGCTAGATCGTCGAGGAGAATCCGCAGCCCTTCACCGCCGTGCGCCAAGCTCCAATAGTGCGCGGCAATGACTGGAGCAACGTGGCCCCGGAAGACGAGAGGCTGAAGATGCCATTACTAGGATCCTTCGCCTCAGGCTTGCCGGGCTCACTATAGGCGCTGTAGGCGCAGATTTCCTCTGCTGCCGCATCGCCCCCTTGCAGGAGAGGGGGAGGCCCGCCTGGGAATTCAAGAACTCGGCGGACATCATGAGGCTGCGGCCGGGCCTCAACTACAACTTCATCGTCTTGGAGCTGGATGCAATGCTCCTGGAGTTGTTCAAACGCGATCCCCAGCACCCATTCACGCTGGCGAGGGGCGTCGTTCCATTGTGCAATAATTCTTCGCTTGACCGGATCCGCGCCATGATGCCGTTGTGCGATTCACACGGAATCGTTCCAACTTGGCAAGAGCCTGCGGATGACGTCGTGCAAGCGTTCTTCGACAACTTGGAAGAAGTGCCGGTCTGCGCTGACGAGCAGAAGAGCCTCACCCGTGACACCACCGACGAGGAGCTGCAGCGCATCGCCACTAGGGCGGAAGAGGTTGCGGCCGCAGCTGCCGCGGGCGCGTTCGGGTTCACTGTGGAGGAGGCGGAGGCGGCAGAGGTGGCAAACCTCGCCGAGCCCGCGGAGTTCATTGGCGAGGAAGAGCCTGCCGGCTCTGAAGCTGAGCCGAGCGAGGCCGGCGAGGAAGAGCCCGAACCTTCAGAAAGCTTGCCGCAGGCGGAGCCCCCGGCCCCGCCAAGAAGGCGTCTTCGCAGGGCCACAGACGTAGCGGGGCGGCAGCCGGGTCAACAGCCGCCGAGCCGTGCGACACGCTCTACCGCGGCAAGCAATGTTGTCGCGGGAGCGCCTCACGCAGCAGCGGCAACTGGAGCGGGATCTTCCCGGGCCACCGCCACCGCCCCCGCCAAGCGGGCAAGGGATCCTACTCCTCCGCCTCGCCGCACCGGAGGGGAGCCGAACTTCGATCTTTCCGCGCTCAGCTCCGACGAGGAGGAAGAAGAGTAAGTTTCTTTGGTGCTCTTGTAGTTCTTCAATCTTGCTGTTTTTATCTTGTATCTGACTTGCTTCAATCTGAATTCCTTTCTTTTCAGGACGCTGCCCCAGAGAGCGGCGAAGAGGGCCAAGGCCGCGGTGATTGTCATCGAAGATGACCCCACCGTGTCAGCAGGGGGTGGGTCCGAGACCACCTTGATGGACCCGGCAACCACTCCTCAAAGCAGCCCCCAGCGTAAGTTCATAGTTAGCTTTCTGCTGTCAGGCGCGCATGAGTGCTTTTTCCTTTGTTGATATCTTGCTTGTTGATTTGTGTAGGAGCAGAGCAGCCATATCAGGAGCGCCCGGAAGCTGGTCCCGAAGTTCCATCTGCTTCGACTACGCTGCTAAGGGAGGAGTCCCCGGCAAGGGAGCGCTCACCGGCAAGGGAGAACTCTCTGGCAAGGGGCAGTTCTCCAGCAAGGGACAGCACCGTCGATCCTGCGGCGGCCGAGACCGCAACTGCAGATCTTGGCACAGGTAATTCACTTGTCCAAAAACTTTCCCTTGGGTTCTTCTTCTTCTGATTTTCTTCTCTTGGATTTTTGATTGATTTTTCTCCCTTCTTTGTTCTTCAGACCCATCTGCTGCTGAGCCAATGGAGACAGAGGGAGCCGGCGAGGAAGGCGCGCATGGCAGCACTGACGACGCCGCCGCCAACGAAGAAGGGGCCGATGCTGATGAGACCGCCGGCAAGGAGGCCGCCAAGGCTGCCGCCGCAAAAGCCGGCGAGGGGTCGGGCGATCGCACTGACGACCCTGAGGCCGTAGGAGCGCCAGGCGCTGCGCCGACCGCCGATCCGTCTGCCGCTGCTGCGGAGCCGGGCTCCGAGGAGCCCCAGCCTGGCGCCTACTTGAAGGCCGGCGACGATATCTTCATCAAGCTACCCTGGGCGTCGAGCTCCAGGGCGCCGGTCGAGGGGGAAACTTTTGATGAGGAGGTGCTCGCCTCCGCTGGACTGTCGTTGGTCGACGCGCCCAGCAGCAGCAGTGGCAAGCCTAAGGAGGAGCGGCTGCTGCGGAAGCTGCTGTCACTCTACCGCGCACGGCAAGCCAAGCTGGCTTCCCGGGAAGCGCTTGTCGCGAAGGCGGGAGTTGATATGGAGAAGCGCGCGGAGGAGCTCCAGGGACACAATCAAGAAGCTCTCCGGTCCCTGGCACAGGAGCGGGAGCGACTCGCCGAGGAGCGCACGGCCTTCCTTCTCGAGAAGGCCGAAGCTGAGGAGGAACAAAGGCTGGCCACCGAGAAGCAGTCCGCGCGAGAAGGCGAATTGGTGCAGCGGAAGGCCAACCTCGACAGCTACGAGGAGGAGCTCGCCGAGTGCGAGCAAGCACTTGGCGGGGCGCTCAAGGAAGCAAAGGACGCTGCTGCAACCGCAGAGGCCGCCACGAAAGAGCTGGAGGAGAAGGTGGCGTAGCTGGAGGCCAACATCGGGAAGAGCGGCGAGGAGCTTGCCGGGCTCAAGCGTGAGCGTGAGAAGGATGCTGCCGCCCACGGTGAGCTACAAAGTCTTCTCGCTGAGAGGGGCAAGGAGCTCAGCGCCGCCAAGGATTCCAATGCAGACCTGGAGTTGAAGCTGGCCACGCTGACGCAGACGCTGGACGACGCCAAGGAGCGGGAGAAGATCTTGTCGGAGAAGGTCAAGGCTGACAAGGCGCTGCTGGAGAGCATCGCAGTTACCCGGAACTCATTCAGAGATACAGTGGAGCACTGGACCGAGGGTCTGGTGAATATTGCCGCAGTTATCGACGAGGAGCTGGCGCAGCTGGGGATGGAGGACTTTGGGTATCCCTCCGACGAGAATCTCCAACCCAGCGCCAAGCTCAGCCTGTTCTTCAAGGGCGTGGCGACGGCACTCCAGCGGCTCCGGGAGAGGATCCCAAAACAACTGGCCAACGAGTCGCGCAGAATCTGCGCCGGGGTTCTCCAGAAGGTTCTGATGAAGGTGGCCTTCCGCAATCCAGGCCTCAGCTTCACCAACGTCCTCAAGTCCTTGCCGCCAGACGCCGATCGGGACGCACTCAAGGCCCTTGTCACACCCATTGTGGACAAGGTGAGCGAGATCAAGAGGGTTGAGGGCGATCGCGTAGACTAGGCCGCCCATTTCTTCTTTTCCCTTGTCGCTGCTAATCATGTTATGAAAACAGTCTGTTAGAGCTGCGACAAGTTATCTTGTAATATAACTTTATTTCTGTTATCAATTTCTATGTTATTTCCTCTACTAGATTCCTTCCTTTGTATGTTTTTACCCTACGCTTCTAGGGAACTTGTCGGCGCAGGCACCCGAGCCGCGAGCGCTGAGTGCGGAACGTCAGCAGCCTGCTGGCGGCGCTGCTTCCGACAAGAAACCTTGTCGCGACTAGATGCAGCACACTTAAGTTGTTGAGCGGACTCGAAACAAAGTAAGGGCGCAACTAGCCACGAGTTGGTTCCTCCGCGCACAGGTTTTCCATACAAAGCAGGGTTGTTCGAGGAAGATAACTCAAAAATTTAAAAACTGATTGCTCAAACTTTGGCAACTTAGCTTTTCTGTCGTTTGCTTCCCGACAAGGCAAAACTTTGCTTGAACGACGCCTGGTCCATACCACAATCTTCTCCTCCCCCCGGCAAACTTGTGTGCGAGGGAACCTTCTTTTCCTTTGTTGAAAAAAAAGAAAGAAGAGAAAATAATGATATGGAGCCCTTCGGCTCGTTATTGCTTACCGGATGTAGGTCCTGCACAAAGTGTTAGATAACGCATGCAAGAAAGAAACTAATGCATGAAATGGACAAGTTGTGCGGAGCACATGGGGTTTTATTTATGCACGGGATCTGCGCCCGGCTTTGTACAAAGGATTACATGCAACAGCGGCAAGACTTGTATAAAAGGTGGTTGCCGGAACGGGTTCTGGCAACCGCGCCCTACGGGAAAAACTTACGAAGATGTTCTATGTTCCAGGAATTGCTCACCGGAATGCCATCTTTGGTCTCAAGGCGGACAGCGCCGGGCCTAGTGACTCGTTTCACCCGATAAGGGCCTTCCCACTTCGGCGTCAACTTGTTGGAATTCTTGGCGGACTGAACGCGCCGAAGAACAAGGTCGCCTTCCTTGAAGCTTCTGGCCTTAACTTTGTTGCTATGGTAGCGGTGCAAAGCTTGCTGGTATCGAGCAGCTCGTATAGCAGCCTGAAGACGATCTTCCTCAAGGAGCAGCGCGTCGTCTTGTCACAGCTGTTCTTGCTCAAGCTCATCATAAGCGAGCACTCGAGGCGATCCGTATACGAGTTCCGTGGGGAGAACTGCCTCTGCTCCATAGACTAGAGCGAAAGGCGTCTAGCCAGTGGCTCGATTTGGCGTCGTTCTGCTGCGGCTGCTGCTTCCCGGTAGATCTTGTCGGCACAGATAAGAGCATCCTTCTTGTTGCCAGGGACAGAGATGACACTTATCGGGCCTGGCATTTTCAGTGCGTTGTACGCATAGTGAGAGGCTGCCATGAAGTTGGCGAGTGCCGGACGGCCAAGGATTCCATTGTAAGGTAATGGAAAGTCAGCAACATCAAACGTGACCCTCTCAGTCCTGAAGTTCAGCTCGCTGCCAAATGTTACCGGCAACGTGATCTTTCCCTTCGGCTTGCTCCTTCCCGGGTTGATTCCTTGAAATGTACCGGTCTCTTCGAGCTCGCTGTCAGGGATCTGGAGTTTCTGGAGCACCGCAGAGGAGATCAGGTTCAAGCCGGCCCCGCCGTCAACTAGCATCTTAGTGACCTTGAGGTTGCGGATTGTTGGTGAAACCAACATCGGCAAGCACCCGACCGCAGTTATGCGATCAGGGTGGTCCTCAATATCAAAGATGATAGGCGTGCTGGACCATTTCAGAGGCTTGCGTGACTCGACGGGTGGTTCTGCTACATTAACTTCCCGCACCCACTGCTTGAGCTGACGGTGCGAGGTATGCAGAGAAGCACCACCGTCAACGCACAGGACCTCTGTGGCTTTCTAGAACTCCTGCTCATCAGTCTCCTCATCATCCATGTCTTCATCATCGTCGTCATCTTCATCCTTGTCGCGGCCGCGAGGAGGTCTGTCTCCTTGCCGCTGCTTGGCCTTGCCGCGGCGTCCTCCTCGGCCGGGACGTTTCTTGCCAGATCCCCCAGCACCTTCCTGGGCCTTCTCCTTGTCGCGCCGCTCGTATTCAGCTTTCTGTTGCTCAACAAGCTGCTCGACTTTCTTGCAGCTCTGGAGATCATGGCCCTTGGTGCGGTGGATCTTGCAATACTGCTTGTTGGTGCCTCCTGCTTGTCGGTGACCGCCACCTCCGCGGCAACCTCCTTGCCGGAGTCACCAGCTTTGGCTTTCTTGGCGCCACCACCGTTGCCGGACTGCTCAACAACTAGCACCTCTTTGCCTTTCCTCTTCCTGTTGTTCCGCCGCTGGTTTTTCCTTGCCGGGGCAGCATCTTCACTGTCAGATCCTCCCGCTCCTACATTCTCTCCGGGGAGTCTCCTCCCTTCCTCAGCACGTGCACACTTGTCGGCCAGTGCATATAACTCACTGGCGTCCCTGATCTTGCACATCGCCATTTCCTCCCGCATCCTGCGGTTTCGCACATTCTGATTGAACGCGCTGATCACCGCGGCAGGGTGGACGTCTGGGATGTTGTGCTGCACACTGCTGAATCTCTAAATGTACTTGCGCAGGGGCTCTCCTTCCTTTTGGGCGAGCAGATGAAGATCACTCTCCTGGCCATGAGGCTTGTGTCCGCCTATGAAGGCGCCAACAAACTGATGGCACAGATCAGCCCAAGAGGATATGGAGTTATCCGGCAAGTTCATGAGCCAGGATCTGACGTTGGGCTTGAGCGCCAGCGGGAAGTAGTTGGCAAGGATCTTGTCATCCTGTCCCCCGGCAGCCCGCACCGCAATGGTGTAGATGCTGAGGAACACCGACGGATGCGTCTTGCCGTCGTACTTCTCCGGTATGTCTGGCTTGAAGTTCTTCGTGCTGGGCCACTGGACTTGCCGCAGCTCATGAGTGAATGCAGGGCAACCTACCGCGTACGGCAGATCGCCTGGTTCCCCTGCCGCATGCATGTCAACAGAGGGCCCAGCGCGCTTGTCGGATTGACGTCGCGCTTCTCTTCGGCGCTCGATGCGAGTTCGAGCGTCTTCTTGTTGTCGATCATGAAGAACTTGGCGCTGATCACGACGAGCTCGTGGATCCGACGATGCGGTGGAGTCGCTGTCGAGGTGGATCCGGCGAGTCGGCGATCTTGGCCTTCGGGGTGGTGATTGCATGGTAGTTGTACCTCCACCCGTTTCGTCGCCACCGGCTCGCGGCCGGCAACCCTGCCGCGGCGGCGACGCGCTTGGCCGCCGTGGAGTGTCGCCGTTGGCGTAGCCGATGAGACTCTGAATGATGGCCCTCCATTCGTCGATCTTGTCCGACGTCGGAGGGTAATCTAGGAGCAGTTGAGCTCGCGCCAAAGCTTCTGCTGGAGTGGTGGGTGGCAGTGGCGGACGGCGTGAGGAGCGGGACGTGCTCGGACTTCTAAAGATGTTAGAAGGAGCAGTATCCCGTCCAGCCGACCGTGCCCCGCTCGTGCCAGCACACTGGCGTGCATGCTGGTCTTGAGCGCCCCGAGATCCACCAGCTTGGTCTTGGCCTATCATGCGTATGGCACTGCGAGTGCCATGACGTTGTTGGTCTTGCGCCTCCTGAGAGTGGCGCGGAACATGTACAGTCGCCGAGGTTTGTGCAGCCTTGTCCTTGGACCTGGCAGCATCATAAGCTTCCTCGTCGACGTCCATTCTTCCGCCAGCGTCCATTCCACCACCCGTTTGCTCCAACGGTGGCGGAAGTGACGTGGACGGAGCGGCTGCCGCCGAAGTCTTCTTCTTCGGTGGCATGTTGATGAAGGGAATGAAGATCTAGCTCATGTGAACGCCGGATCAGGTTCACACAATCTCGACGCCCCCTACCTGGCGCGCCAAAGATGTCGGGAAACTGATCCATGGACATCTATGGGGTCGGCGGACCGAGCCCCTTTCGGTTCGGCGGGGGGCGGAGATCACACGAAGAGCAGATCGAGGCGAAGCACACGAGCAGTTTACCCAGCTTCGGAGCTCTCCGGAGAGATAACACTCCTACTGCTGCTTGTTTGATTATCTTGTGTTCTTGCTCCAGAGAGAGAGCGTAGTGTTTTTCTGGGTTGCGAACCAGTCGAACCCCCTTTACGTTGCGCATGGGCCTCCTTTTATACGCTAAAGGGGTCACCGACAGGTGGCAACGCAGAGAAGGGTACAAACGTAAAAAGTGAGGTGGTTGGTACAGTTACTTGTACAGTGCACCCTACCTAACCCTGACGGCAGGGGACAAGGGCATTAAATGCCCGTCTGAGTCGCCCAAACAGTGCAAAAAAGGACCGTTAGGGGCGCCACCATTCGCCACGATGGCGATCTTGTCAGCTTCGCATGCCACTGTGCACCACTGGCTGCACAGCCTCCCTCCACTCGCGCCTGGAGAGGCCCCCAGAGCGACACGTTGGTGGATGCGCTGGAGCGTGGGCACAGAGTGGCCGCCTGCCGCGTCAAGCGCCTTGCCGCTGCTGTTATCTTGTCGGGTCCGGAAGCTTGTCGCTCACCGGGCCTCGAGGTACCTTGGTTGGTCTTCCCGGCAAGCTCCTCTTGCCGGGGCCTTGTCTCCTGAGCTTAAATACTTTGTTCTTGAATGGCTCCAAGGGAACCACAGAGGATCTTGGCGTTCGCCCGGCAAGCCTTGCCGCGGGGTGCTGCAACTGCCCGTGCACAAGTTCGGGGTACTAGGGTACCCCTATTCTAGTACACCGACACCCCTGGAGGTAGGCCCTCTGTCGGGGAGGTGCTGATGAACCTTCCCCTGGCAGAGGACCCATGGTCTCTGAGGGCGCCGCTGGCGTCCCCTTTACCCCTTTGCTTCGTCCTGGTTTCTGGTCAAACCAACGGTGGTAGAGGGAGGCGCAAGGCGGGGCCCCGTCTGGCGATATGAAGTAAGGCTCATGCCTGTGAAGATCTCTGCTCGTGAGTAATAATGAGTGGGGCTATACACGCCCCGGAGTCTCAGGAGCACCGCCCTCGGGCCTAGGGGCTCCCTCCCACGCCTAGTGGCAGCACTTAGCTCCGCGCTAGTGACAACACAAGAAAACTAGACTAGGTGCCGGACGCAGCCATTTTCTCTTAACCTCTTTTCTGTAGCCCTATTCCTGGCTTTGGACTTAAGTGCAGGTTGAATTTTCATTGCTATGCGCGGGGGGTTACTTTTCTTGTTCGTTTGATTTCTTGCCATCTGGTTCCTTGCCAAACTCGGAGTTTGCACCTGCTGCCTCCCCCCTCGCGAGCCCCTCGACAACAGGGGCTGGGCGCGGCATGCGCGCGCTGCGCGTATGCACTTCCACGGCTGGCGCTTGCTCCTCGTGACGCCCTCTCGGGCGGATCAGCAGGCCCTTCAGGAGCTCACGACCTCACGAGCTGGCCGGAAGCCGGCCCTGGCCAAGGTAAATTTTAGCAGTAAACTCGCGACATGACTCACGGGCCCATAAAAAACACATCTTCAGCTTGGACTAAGGAATAGAGGCAGTAATCTGTTTACATGAGGGGCACCCCCTCCCAAAATGCTCTCACAACTTTCAGGGCCGTGCCCAAGTTTTCGCTTACAGGCTCAGCAGTGAGGGAGCACGGGCTCAATCGGACATATCGCTCGTCGCGTCCTCCGGGACGCCCTCGGACGCGTCGCTGGCATCATCGTCGCCATCGCTGGTGCCACCATCCTTGTCCCCAGCATCACCGTCACCATTGTCGGTGCCGCCCGCACCATCTTCGATCACGTCGCCTTCATCCGCAGCGACCACCACCACGGCATCCTCTGATGTGAAGGCTCTGACTAGAGCATCCACATTGTCTTCCACCCAGCGCGCTAGGTCGTCCCGGATGGCCTCGAGCATGGGGGAAATGGCGGCGGCGAAGTCAAAGTTGGAGTAGGTGTTCTGGAGGTGGCTGAAGACACGGGAGAACGCTCGCTTGAGCAAACCGCGGCTCCTCTCCTCGACAAGCACGCGAGCCCTCTCGGACCGATTTTCCCAGGCGTGTCACCACGTCCGTGAAGAAGAGGAGGTGACTGGCGTAGTCATCCGAGTGGGAATGAGGTGCATTTTTGTCAGATGGCGCCCAGTGTTGCATTGGCTCTGGTCCTGAGGTTTTGGAGCATGGCGGCGTGCTCGCGCTCCATCGTCTGCCTCCGGAGCGCTTCCTCCCTGTCCTACTACGCGGAGGATTCGGTGCCGGCAACCCGCTGCTGAAGGGAAAGCAGCTCGGTGCATGCGGAAGCCATCTCGGCTTACGCTGAAGACAGGGCGGCTGCAGCGGCTTTCTCGCGACGTTCAGTCTCATCCAGCCCTGACCTGAGGGCATTGGTCCTGCCCACCGCCTCGGCTTCCACAAGCTTCAACTTCAGGCCGTACCTGCCAACAAGGTCTGCGCGAGCCTTGGCCGCCCAGCGATCGACTTCCTCCTGGGCCTTGGCCTCGCGCGTGCCGACAGCGTCCTCGGCTTGGGCAACCTGGCGCTCCCTCGTCTCCAACCGCTCGAGCTCAAGGCTACGCTTCGCGGTTCCAGCGCCAGCGCTTCCTCACACTTCAGGATCTCTTCCTCCTTGGCAGGCGTCCCCTTCATCGACGCTAGGGCATCCTTGCGCGCCTCCACTTGCTGCTCCATGGAGGCACTCCAGGCTTGGAGCTCCCACGCGCGCTTCTCTGCAATCTCGCGACATCGATCAACTTCCCGAGCTTCTTCCAAGGCACGGGCGCAAGCTTCGCGCGAGGTCACAAGAGACGCCTCGGCCTTCGTGTTATCAAGCTCGCGTTGGTGGTGCCCAAGGTTGATGGCCACCTTCACCTTATGCCACTCTTCCACCAGCCGAAGACCCTCGGCCGCAGGGCGCGCGTCTACATCTGTGAGCTCCCCGCCAAGCCGGTTTATCCCGCCCATCACCTCCTGGAAGAGCTCATGGCGGACAACGCTCCTTTCGTGCGCAGCTTTGAGCATGCAGCCGACTCCGTCCTCCACAGCGAGGGCCGTCGACGGGACCCGAAGCGGCTCGCCCCTTTCCTGCAGGGGGTTGGGGGCAGGCGCCCCTCCGGATGCCGGTTGGGATTCAGCAGGAGCCCGGTTGGGATGAGGCTCGCCGCTCGAAGAAGGAACCAAGACCAAAGCCATCCAGTCGACGTCCATAACTAGAGGAGGAGACCTTGGCACGCTCATCACACCCCCGACGAGGCCACGAAGAAGAGACGGCAGGAGCGAGGGCTCAAGGAGCCAAGCCAGTGCATCTGCCTCTCCAGCCGACCCTGCGACGGTGGAAGCATGTTGGCCTGAGACGCTCAAGGCTAGCAGAAGTTCCAAGGCAGGAGGAGTTTGCTTCCCGAGGGGCTTCGCGGCCTTAGCAGATGGGATGCTGAAGAACCACCATCAGGAAGGGAAGCAACACTCAAGGAATTACAGAGATAAGGTACTTACTCATCTATGGCGATGTACTTCCTCTGTTTCAACGGCTGGAAAGCGCCGCTGCCACTGCTTGGGGACCCCTTCCTCTTGTGGAGTGCATCAAAGTCTAAATGGATCCGGCTGAAGCATTGGGCATGGCGACCAGCGCAGGTCGTGGCAGGTGAAGTGCCTGAGGGGATGACCTCAGGAGCACCAAGCTGGAGAGAGCCATCAAGTACCGCCTCGTGACGGCCTCCAGAGGCCTCAGGAGCAGCGGGTTGCATCACCCCCTCGACTACTTCCTTAGCACGGGAGTTGAGGGATCCCGAAGTTGACGCCTCAGGAACCGCGGGCGGCTCTAACGCCATGCCACCCGCGCCTCCAGCTTCCGGTCATGCTTTCCCCCTGCGTCCACTCTTGGGGCAAGTTCGGCGCCGGCAGCAAAGATGGGTACCACGGTGACAGGGTTCTCACGGGACCCCTCAAGGCCAACCGGACCCAGCCCCCATTCATCAAAGGACGGTATCTGCCCCACGAACTCCGCCTTGTTCGGGCAGCAGTACAAGAGACAGCCTTCTAGTGGCATATCGGCTGGCGAGGGGTTGCCTGCCAGGACCTCGAGCACTGTTCTTTGTGTCGCAAGTGGAAGCTCAGACTCCTGGAGCATCATGTGATCCGGGCCGACGGATAAGGCCCACATCAGCTGGGAATGGCGCTGAAGAGGGGCGATGCAGAGTCGGAGGAACTCCTTCATCACCATGGGCGGTCTTTCAACCTCCTCATCCGGAGCCAGTCGAAGGTAAGACGGGGGATTGTAAGCTTCTCATGAGCCCAGCCGGAGCTGGGAACAGCGGGCGCGGACGGAGACGAGAGCAACGGGCTGAGAACCCTGACATCCACGTACACCCACCGCATTGGGAACTCGCTCGCATACGGCGGGAGCTCGAAGTCAATCCACGAGCTGGCCGTCGCCGCCATGGCTTGGAAGCTCAGGCACCCCGAGCGTTGCCGGGGGTCGGTCAGGTGCAGCGAGAAGAAATGGCGCAGAAGGGCCATGGAGGGGGTGATGCCCACCATGGACTCGTAGGCGAAGGCGAAGATGGTAAGAAGAGTGACAGATTGGGGATATAAGTGCAGCAGATGAATCTGGTAATGGGAAAGTACGGCGTTGAAGAAGGCGGAGAAGGGTGGAACCAGGCCAGCACACAGGGCATCGATGAAGAACTGAACCTCGGTGGCTGCTCTATCAACAGAAGCTCGGGACACCGGCCAGGCTGCTGTCCTACCCCATTCGTTGAAGCTGGTGGCGAGCGCAAGGTAGACCTTGTCCATGGCCTCCTAATTGAGCACTCGTGATTGGCCAATAGAGGGCTCGATGGCAGGAGGCGGGTTGACTGAGGAGAGGGGCTTCTTCCCTTTCTCCGTCTGGTTCGGCACCATATCGATGGGGAGGACTGAGCTCAGGTTGGGTTGGGAGAGAAAGCTGAGGTTCGAGGAAGCGAAGGAGTCGGGGTGCGTTGCTAGCAAGGGGGAAATAACTGTGTGGGACGCCATGGCCGCCTAGCCAGGCGGATATCAAGGCTGCATGGGGAAGCAGGCCCACCCACGTACAATTGATCTCCACGTGTCAAATAGGACCGCGGGCTGATGGGGCCCGTGGTGCTCCGCGCTTGTCCTTTGGCTTCACCTCAAAGCCAAGCGCGAGCGCGCCTTGGGCCCGGGGGCTATTGTCGGTGTTTTGGGAACGGGGGTCCCCAGACTTGCCTGCATGCGGCCCGCAGCGTGGCTCCACCAGCGGCCCTGTACGGCCCATCTTCACCAGCAAACATTCAAGACCCTCGCGAGGGGCCAAGCCTCTCGAGGCGGACGACGCAAGACCTCCTCGGGGGCAGACTCACCAGGCTGGCTCGTGAGGGGCGGAGAGATCAAGGCGAGGGGCACCTCGCGAGGTTCCTGTGACGCAAGCCATGACAACTGGAACCAGGCGGGCACCAGCGTGCGCTGTGTCCTCATTTCCTCTTTGACGCTAAAGGGGCAAGCGCAGGCGAGGAGTCCCGAGGCACCAGGCAAAGGTTTCCATATCGGTGCAACAAGAGCAAGACCAGCAGGACGGCAAGATGGAGGTCACCGTGGAGCCCAAGACGGCGTCACCACCAGAGCCTTTGGCGGGCGAAGACCACTTTTGTCAGGATAGCTTGTACTAGTTGTCTCCCTTCGAATTTGGCCGTTGTGGGATCCCTTCCCTCTCAATATTTGGGAAAAGGACCAGGGCCTCTATAAATAGGGCTAGCCACCACCGTAGCCAGGAGGGCCTCATGAGGAGACGTAGAGAGATCTGATTCCGATCTTGAACCACACAAGCACACCAAGCACAAGAACACCTCTCCTCGCGAGGCTGTTCTTCCCTTGTACTGTTCATCCTCGGCCCAAGAGGCAATCCACCACACCACACTGGAGTAGGGTATTACACCACAACGGTGGCCCGAACCAGTATAAATCTTGTGTCTCATGTTCTTTGAGTTCGTCGAGCTAGGCCGTGAGATCGTATAGTGCACAAGCTAGAGAGGGGAAGAGATCTTCGTGCGCACCCCAGTGTTTGAACCTCATGGGTTTTGCCGGAACCCGAAATCCATCACCGTTGGATGGACATCGTACAGTCACTGGACCTAGAATCGTTCGTATTGACTAAGTTGACAAAGCCCTCCATCCGCGTCAACTTACTAGGCCCACAAGTCAGCCTCCAACTATGGTGGGTTCCAACTACGATGGATGACGGCAAGGCCTAGGAAGGGAACGACACAGAGCCAGGGAAGACTCGGCAGTTGTTTCCCGCGTGGAGGGAAGTACGAGGGTTTACTGGTTCGCCTACCGTCGCCGGAGAATAACAGCAGGTGTGGGTGCGTAGAGGGATGGCTAGGCCAGCGATGGGAGTACGGTGGGGCGGTGAGGCCTGCGCGGCAGCATAGCCGGCCGCGGGAAGAGGGAGTAGGCAGTCCCGCTGGTGCTTGTTTGAGCGGTTGGAGTAGGAAGAGCAGAGATTGAAGAAGCACGACGGTCGTTGGATGTACATCCAACTGCCATTGCTCTCGTGTGTTGACTAAGTTGACACGGCGTTGCGTGTGCATCAACCTTTTTTCGGAAAGCGTACGCGTCAACCTATAGTAGGCGCACAGGTCGGCTTCAAATGTGTGGAAAACAGCATACAACCCATCTGCCATTATTTCTAATAATTTACAGCCCATTTGCTAATTCTTAAGGATTTTTTTGGAGCCCATCTTCTTTTTGTTAGCATTACAGCCCATATTGTGGCCACGAGTAAAAATTATACGAAGTTTTGCATATTTCGGTGTGGTCAACTGTTTTTAATCTCGAAATTTCGAGTCACATTCAAACTAATTTGAAAAATATTTATATAAATATAAAATCCAAATAATTGTCCATGCATAAAAATTATTGGAATTTAAAATCTTGTAATGAAAAAAATGAAATTAATTCCCGGTTTGATGTGTTTTAAAAATGTACAACCCATTTCTCATTAGTGATGGCCCATTTTCTAGGCAAGTCGAATGAAACTCTCCTCATCTTGAAAGATTTGTAGCCCAGCAGGGCTGACAAAGCAAGTTGGCCTCATTTGGGTATTTCTTCAAAAAAGTAGAACTGGGCTAGCCATTTTCAGCAAGAAAAAATACAACTGGGTTCATGATGTCGTAAACATAAATAAAACCCTGGCTAGACGGGCCACAGGCCTTGCACAGGCCCGTTGTTACCCTGATCCGTCACCAAAACTAGTATAAATAACAATTGCTTGTTCCTCAAAGAAAGTAAATAACAATTGCGCGACCTGCTGGGTCCCAGGTGTCAGCCGCTCGTTGTGTAATTCTCTCATTTATTGACTATGTTGACAATGGCGTGAGCCCTAGATGTCCAACCATTAGGAGGAACCATTTTTTGGGCCTGTAATTATGAGGCACTTGCTTGCACACTGCCATGACGCTGGTGGATCCCTACTATCATCCTCTCCACGTATAGTCTCTCAGTTGTTGACGACGTTGACAACACAAGAGGGCGGCGCACCGTGCATGGCGAGCGAAACAATGTGGAGGACGACGACAGGGTCTCGGACGAAACGAACAAGAGCCGTGGAAGATGTGACGGTCTAGTCGTAGGCGGAGGGGAGTATTGTAAGTGCATCTAGTGCCCCTTAGTGATTTTGGTGTACTGAAGACTTATAGGTTAAGGGACTAATGCATTTGTGACTGTACACAGGTCTATAAGTCTTATGAGCAGTTTGATATTTATGATGAAAGTCGGCCCCTAAAAATGAATGTCTTCAGCTGAAGACTTTTGTTTTCTTGAAGACATTGAAAGTGAGGAAATTGGTGTGACCTTGAAGATTTGATATTCCTGTGAGGATTATGAAGCGTGAAGACTTTTGTTTTCGTAGTTTCATTTCTCTTTCTTGAGTCATAGGAAACACCGTACTGTTAAAGGGGGTCGAGGTAAAACTAAGGAAAAGTTCCAAATGATGCTCATCTCAAAATCATACACCTAGCCAATCCTTCTGAGTGAACCCAGTGGGAATCCCATACAGTTCAGTCAATTTCTTCAGTGACAGAGGCAAAGATCTTCTGGTCTCTGAGGATTTTGTTCTGACTGAGGTGTTAGGAATTCGCCAGTGCAGATTTCCTATAAGTGAGGAACATGATAGCCCTGAGGAATTTGATAGCTCAAATATCCGACTGTTGTTGTGCTACGCGCCAGCTGTCCGAAAATATCTACCCACCTAATGGTCATATCATTAAAGGGTATTTATGTCTTATCATGTCAGGCTGCTCCCTAGGCTATAAATAGCCACCCCCTACAACCACTAGTTGGTTGGCTACTCCTAGAGAAACCAACACTTGTCATTGAGAGCATCCCATCCAGAGAGTACTTTGAGCGAAAATCATCAAGGGAGGAAAAAGCCAAACGCAAACACCTACAAACCCAAAGTGATTGAGCATCACTGAAGAGATTGTTCCTATGTGGAATGGATGCTTGTTACCTTTGAGGACTGTGCATCCTCTAGACGGTTAGGCGTCATGGTCTATAGCATCCAGGAGGAAATTGTGGATCGCCAAGTGATCGAGTCTGTGAAGGTTTGGAAGTCACCTGAAGACTCACCATGAGTGATCAGGCGAGGTCTGTGTGATCTTAGCTCAAGGATAATACGGTGAGGACGGTGATCTTAAATACGTAGCTGCTCCAACCAGACGTACGAATGCAACAGCAGTTGGAACTGGTCTACCAAATCATCGTCTTCACCAAGCTACTAGTTCTATTTCCGCAACCCTTTCATTTCCTCATTCTTGTGTTGAAGTACTTGATCGTTACTGTTTGAACAATTTGACTGAAGACTTTCTCAATCACCTCAATCCTAATTCTTCAGTCACCTTGTCTTTAGCCTACTTATCCTGTTTATACGCTTCTTGTACTCTGTGCATGTTTTCATTTCATCATGATGACTGTGCTACTACTCTGTTACACTTGCATCTGAGTACTTATTCCGCTGCTAGTTGTTCGTGACTTAGGAATTTCCTCACAAAGAAATTCCTCAGTGACGAATTTGTAAAAATCTCCCATTCACCCCCCTCTAGTCGATATAACGCAGTTTCAATTGGTACCAGAGAAAGGTACTCCCTTGTTATATGTGATTTTGGTATAACCACATGGAGATTTAGTTATGTAGACCGCAGGAATGAAGAAAGTGACATACCCCATCTTTGACGGTCATGATTATCCCAAGTGGGAGGCCGTGATGAAGAAGCGCCTCATGGCGATGAACAGCGAGCTGTGGACCGTCACAGAGATTGGTGTTACTTATCTTTTCAAGATGGTAGAGGCTGATGATATTCGCAAGTACACTCGACTTGACATCATGGCAAAGGACATCATCTGCTCCTGCTTGTCCCGAAATCAGTTCAACAATATTATGCATCTTTGCCATGTGAAGCTTATCTCGAACCGAATCTCTGACATCTATGAAGGTCATCGAACTCGTCATGATCCCTGGTTTGAGGATTTCAAGGAATCACTCAAAACGATGAATTTCGGTCCTGAACCATCATCATCTGCACCATGGCTCATGGAAAAAGGTGCCAGGGTAACTGAATATTTCTCATTTGAGTCTAGTGATGATGAATCTGGTGATGAATTTGGACCCAGCTATACCAAGCTTGCTTATATTGCAACTGAACAACAAAATACTTTGGAAAAGGTTCAAAATATGTTGGGGGAAGAAATGGATCATACTCAAACTCTGACTGAAAATCTTCAGAGACTTCAGTCTAAGTTTGATAACCTTAAAAGTCATCATAACACTCTCTTAGCCGGTCATGAGAAGCTTTCTTATGAATTTCCTCAAAGAAAGCAAGATATTGAGAAGCTAAGGGTGAGTTATGAAGTTCTTCAGAAGGAACGTGATTCATTGCTTGCTCAGCAGATCAATTCCCCTCAGGTTCAATTCATTCCACCATGTTTGAAATGCATTGAACGTGAATCTACTAATTCTTCACCTGAAAGTTCAAATGCTTCTATTGCTGCAAATTCTTCAATTGTCTCTATGGTCACAAATTCCTCATCTGAGGATACCACTAGTATCACTGACAATGCAGGGTTGAAGGAATTGTATGTGACAGGCATGTACAAAAGTCTCAAAGGGCATCAGGCTCTTTGTGATGTGCTTAAAAAGCTGATCCTCAACAGGAACCCTAAAAAAAGGGTATTGTCTTTGAGAGGAAACTCAATGCTGATTGGACCTACTGGAAACCTGAGTAGTATCCCAAAACCTCATGGGTTACTACGAAAGGACCTCCCGTAGATCCATCCACTTTATCTGGGTTTACATGTGAATCTTCATATTCTTCTGATGATTCATTTGACTCCAACTATAAACTGTTCAAAAATCAGAATGGTGAAGTATTTGCTAGATATGTTGGAACTAACTGCAGGAACGGTCCCCCTATGACGAAAATATGGGTTCCCAAAAGGTGCCTTGAAAGTCTTCAGGTGAATGTCATCATGACACCACCTGTGAAGAATAGGAACCCCAGATCAAATTCTTCATATGAACCAAAGTCTTCATATGGCTCCAAGTCCTCATATGGACCAAATTCCTCATGTGGATGAAATGCCTCATATGGATCCAGATCCTCATATGAACGTCACCGTGCTAACACTTCTGTTTCGCAGGGAAAGTCTAAGGGCTATGAATATGTGCATTGTTCCTCAAATCATTATGTTCATAAGTCCTCGAAGAATTTCTCTACTTATTCATATGCTTACTCTAACCCCTCTTCTGTGAAATGAAGTGGATTGGCTTCTATGCCACCTTTTTCTTATGGAGCTCGCAGAATGATGAACTCTTTGCCACCCGTCCAAATGTGAGTGGTGAAGAAAAAGAACTAATCTCTTATGCAGGGTCAGGTCTCCAGGAGAACTTAAACGTCTGAAGAATTTGCTGGAGACCTGAATATGCTTGAAAGGACACAAGCTAATCATGAAGAAATGAATATTCATTTATCATGTCCTTATACTGCTATTTCTGTTGTATTGTTTGATGAAATTCAATCTGATGAATTTGATGCATATTCTTCACTGATGAAGTATATGAGTTTGTAAGTTGCACTAATTCATCTGCAGGATGATCAACACAAAGCTACTGAGTGGGTCCTTGATAGTGGATGTACAAATCACATGACCGGTGACAAGAACTTATTGATGGGCACTGCTTTATCTCCATCGCATCTGAAGCATATCACCTACGCTGACAAAGGCAAAAGCAAGTCTTCGAAGGCTTTAGGAGAGGAGACTTGTATATTGTTGATTTCTCTACAGGACCACAACCTGGCACATGTCTACTTGCAAAAGCTTTAGAAGGCTGGTTAATTATGGCATCGACGACTAGGTCATGCTGGCATGAGGAACTTGCACATACTTGCGAAGAAGAAGCACGTCATTGGCATTTAGGGTGTCAAATTCCTCAAGGACCATCTGCGTGGAGCTTGCAAGGCTGGAAAGATGACCAAGTCCAAGCATCCCTCGAAGACTATCATGACTACCACTCGTCCATTTGAATTGCTTCACATGGATCTCTTCGGCCCTATTCACTATGCCACATTCACAAATGCTGCATCTTTATATGGCTTTATTATTGTTGATGACTATTCTCGTTACACATGGGTGCATATCATCACTTACAAAACTAAAGTGTGGGAAGTCTTCAAACGATTTTCCTCGAGGGCTTCAACAAACTTCGGTGTGAAGATCAAGCACATTAGGAGTGACAATGGGACCGAGTTCAAGAATTCTGGTCTTGATGACTATCTTGATAAACTTGGTATTACTCACGAGTTATCTGCTCCTTATACTCCTCAGCAGAATGACGTCGTGCAGCGCAAGAACAGGACTCTCGTTGAGATGGCTCGCACAATGCTTGTTGAATACAAAATGCCTCCTCGCTTCTGGCCTGAGGCAATTGATACTGCGTTCCACATCAACAGGGTATATCTTCACAAATTCTTCAAAAAACCTCATATGAACTCCTCACTAACAAGAAAGCCAAAGCGAGTTATTTCAAAGTCTTTGGTGCTAAATGTTGGATTAGAGATCCTCATCACAATTCTAAATTTGCACCGAAAGCACATGAAGGTTTTATGCTTGGATACGGAAAGGACTCGCACACCTACAGAGTCTTCAACACCGTTCACCATAGGGTTGTTGAAACTGTAGATGTGCGGTTCGATGAAACTAACGGCTCACAAAGAGAGAACCTACCTCCTGTGCTAGATGAAGTGTCACCTGAGGAATCCATTAAGCTCAAGGATACTGAGGATGCCATACGTACCGAAGAATCTTCTGAAGAAGTCATTCCAGAACATGAAGAACATCATGCTGGTGCACCCAAAGAAAATGGCTCCGAAGAAAATGTTGAGCCCACTCAAAGTCGTCAACCTGCTCATCCTCACATCGCAAATGAAGTGCAGATTGAGCAAATCATCGACGACATCAACGCACCAGGTCCTCTCACACGCTCAAGGGCTTCACATTTGTCTAACTTTTGTGGGAACTTTTCTTTTATCTCTATCACAAAGCCCACCAAAGTTGGTGAGGCATTTCTGGAGCCTGGGTGGATACAAGCGATGCAAGAGGAATTACATCAATTCGAGCTCAACAATGTCTGGGAACTTTTCAAGTGACCAGACCCAGGCAAGCACAATATCATGGGTACCAAATGGATCTACCGCAACAAGCAAGATGAAGATGGCCTTATGGTGAGGAATAAGGCTCGTCTTGTAGCTCAAGGCTACACACAGGTTGAAGGAATTGATTTCGATGAAACTTTTGCACCTGTTGCTAGACTTGAGGCTATTCGCATATTGCTTGCTTATGCTAACCATCATAATATCATCTTATATTAAATGGATGTGAAAAGTTTATTCCTCAATGGTAATCTTGAGGAAGAAGTATATGTTGCTCAACCCCCAGGTTTTGAAGACCCTAAGCATCCTGACAAAGTCTTCAGACTCAATAAGGCTCTCTATGGCCTCAAGCAGGCCCCTCGGGCATGGTATGATACTTCGAAGGAGTTCCTCATGAAGAAAGGCTTCAAACCAGGTTCACTTGATCCAACTCTTTTCACCAAAACCTATGATGATGAATTATTCGTGTGCCAAATATATGTTGATGACATTATCTTAGGATGTACTAACCAACATTACTGTGACGAATTTGCCTATATGATGACTGAGGAATATCAAATGTCTATGATGGGACAATTAAAATTGTTCTTAGGTCTTCAAATTCGTCAACAACGCAATGGCATCTTAATATCTCAGGAGAAATACCTGAAGGATGTGTTGAGGAAATTCGACATGCAAGATTGCAAAGGCGTCAAAATCCCTATGACCACGAATGGCCATCTATGCACTGATGAAAATGGTATAGACTTTGATCAAAAGGTATACCGCTCCATGATTGGCTCTTTATTCTATCTATGTGCATCTAGGCCAGATATTATGCTTAGTGTTTATATGTGTGCCCATTTTCAAGCTACACCGAAGGAATCACACCATAAGGCTATGAAGCATATTCTTCGATATCTAGCTCACACTCCAACACTTGGATTATGGTATCCCAAGGGCTCGGATTTTGATCTCATTGGATATTCTAACTTTGGCTATGCTGGTGAGCATGTGGATCGCAAGTCAACATCAGGCACATGCCATTTCCTTGGATGATCCTTAGTATGTTGGTCCTTGAAGAAGCAGAACTGCGTATCACTCTCTACTGTTGAAGCTAAGTACATTGATGTTGGTTCATGCTGTGCTCAATTGGTATGGATGAAGCAAACACTCAAGGACTATGGCATCAATGTGAAGAATGTGCCACTCTACTGTGACAATGAGAGTGGCATCAAGATTGCTCATAACCCAGTTCAGCCCTCGAAGACAAAGCACATCCAGATTCGTCATCATTTTCTTCGAGATCGTGTGTTGAAGGGCGACATCTCTATTGAGCTCATGAAGACTGAAGAATAGCAAGCCGGTATCTTCACAAAGCCCTTGGATTTGAAGAGATTAAGGAAGTTGCGGTGTGAGCTAAATATCTTGGAATCTTTGAATGTTCTTTGAAAAAGACACACATCCTAACACTTATGCAAAATTGATGACTTAGATGTGCAACACACGAAGTAACGTTTTTCTTCAATCAATGAAGACTAACCCTCTAAGTGTGAAGAAATTAACGAAGAATTTGATTCTTAGAGCCCTACGACAATTGTATGCAGCGTCTAAAATCATCATTCTTATACGATGGGTCACGCCACCAACAAAAGTTGAAAATCTTGAATTTGAGTTTTTGAAATTCCTCAGTTGTAGAAATTCTTCAACTTTGCAAAGTCTTCACTCTTTTCGAGTGTGTTCTTCATTGACTATATATATATATGAGTTTTTTAGTCCTCTACAGCATTCACTTATTGCTAATTCTTCAAGTTGACTTTTCTGCTAAGTGAATGTGATCGGACCCTCTTATGTCGCTTGAAGCTACCTCGGTATTTCCCCAAAGAGGAAGGGATGATGCAGCACATCAGCGGTAGGTATTTCCAACAAATGTGAAACCAAGGTTATCTAATTAGTAGGAGAACCAAGCAACACAACGTAAACAACACCTGCACACAAATAACAACTACTCGCAACCCGACGTGTAAAAGGGGTTGTCAATCCCTTTCGGGTAACGGCGCCAAAAATTGGCAAACGGACGTGAGAGAGTTGTAAATATTGATAGATAGAACGCCAAATAAAATAAATTGCAGCAAGGTATTATTGTATGTTTTGTTGAGTAGATCTGAAAATAAAAGGCAAATAAAAATAGATCGCAAAGGCAAATAATATGAGAAAGAGACCCGGGGGCCGTAGGTTTCACTAGTGGCTTCTCTCGACAAAAATAGCAAACGGTGGGTAAACAAATTACTGTTGGGCAATTGATAGAACTTCAAATAATCATGACGATATCCAGGCAATGTTCATTACATAGGCATCACGTCCAAGATTAGTAGACCGACTCCTGCCTGCATCTACTACTATTATTCCACACATCGACCGCTATCCAGCATGCATCTACTGTATTAAATTCATGGAGAAATGGAGTAATGCAATAAGAACAATGACATGTAGACAAGATCTATCTATGTAGAGATAGACCCCATCATTTTATCCTTAGTAGCAACGAAACATATGTGTCAGTTCCCCTTCTGTCACTGGGATCAAGCATCGTAAGACCGAACCCACTACAAAGCACCTCTTCCCATTGCAAGATAAATATATCAAGTTGGCCAAACAAAACCCAAATATTAGAGAAGAAATACGAGGCTATATGCAATCATGCATAAAAGAGATCAAAGAAACTCAAATACTTTCGTGCATATAGAAAGATAGATCTGATCATAAACTTAAAGTTCATCCGATCCCAACAAACACACTGCAAAAATAGTTACATGATATGGATCTCCAAGAGACCATTGAATTGAGAATCAAACAAGAGAGAGGAAGCCACCTAGCTACTAACTACGGACCTGAAGCTCTACAAAGAACTAGTCTCGCATCATCGGAGAGGCACCAATGGAGGTGGTCAACCCCATCTGTGATGGTGTCTAGATTGGATCCGGTGGTTCTAGACTCTGCGGTGACTGGAATTAATTTTCGTCGACTCCCATAGAGTTTCTGGAATATTGGGGTATTTATAGAGCAAAGAGGCGGTCCGAGGGCACCTGAGGTGGGCACAACCCACCAGGACACGCCTGGGCCTCCAGGCGCGCCCTGGTGGGTTGTGCTCCCATCGGAGCACCCCCCCCCCAGGCGCTGCCTTGGCCCATTAGGTGTCTTCTGGCCCATAAAAATCTTCGTAAAGTTTCGCTACATTTGGACTCTCTTTGGGTATTGATTTTCTGCGTTGTAAAACACATGCAAAAAACAGCAACTGGCACTTGGCACTATGTCAATAGGTTAGTACCAAAAAATGATATAAATGACTATAAAATGATTATAAAACATCCAATATTGATAACATAACAGCATGGAACAATAAAAAATTGTCCGACGTATCACCTTCCCCCTCTATGCTAAACTCAACCCAGTCTGTTCACAAATTCTTCATGTGCGTTCTATTTGAAACTGATTCAAAATCATCACTGTGTCCTTGTCAGCTGAAGAATCTGCAAATGAAACATTAAAATTTTCATATCTTGAGTTTCGGCTTTTGCCGCTCAAACCGTTCTGCATCCCACGATGAGATTATTATATTCACCCATGATTTAACACGATCTCCACTTCACAGTACGTGGGTGACACATGTCGCTAGGATGAGAAGGGTCAGGGACACGTTCGTCCATTTTCCTTGGACGAGCGGTTTTTCACCTCGGCGATAAATACCCCTCACCCTCCTCTGACCTCATTTATCCCGCTCAAGCTCTCTGACCTAGCGCCACCGCTACCTTCCATCATTGCCGGTGAGGAAGAGCTTCACTGCCTCGACCTCGTCGTCGTCGTACTCATGGCGGCCACAGAAATCTTCACTCCGCCGCCGCCATAGCTGTCTTCCGCCGCCAAGTTAGGGCGTGGACGATCTGAACGGACGAGCTTCTCCACTTCTACTCTCAGTTCGTCGTGTTCTTCGTCACGGGTAAATAAAATCTATTTTTACTGCCCTTGTTGATTTTGATGATTTCCAAAAAATCTTCAAAAGGTGTTTATTCTTCAACTTCCATACCCTTGTACACCACACACCAGTTCTTGATTTGTTTCTCTAAGCAGCGTTTTTCCTCAAGATTCCTCAATTGTGTGGATTCTCAATCTATACAACTCTGGAACCTAAGTCAAGAACGCTTAGTGAAATTCCTCAAGACACCCCTGGTCAAATTCCTCAAACTTGTATCTTTTGAAAAACATGTGAGAACGCATATGACCTCTCCAAGTTCTTTGCACATATACTTTGTTCACAGGTACACATGTCCGCTACTGAATCTCTAGGTTCTCATCAACTTAACTCATTTATAGTGTTCCTCGAAGACAAATTGCATACCTCTTCTGAAAAATAGATTGTTCAAAATCCTCAAGTGAAGAAAATGGCTGATGGCAAAAGACCTCAGAAGGGAGGCAAGAGACCAGAAGTGAATACTGATTTCAAGATCCCTGATGATATCTGTGGACGGTACTACACTCCTGATGAAGCAATTCATGGCAAGGAGACAAAGAATGAGCGCAAAGTGCGCATTCAGAGGATAGAGAGGAGATGGGCCCGAGAATGGAGGGAGTACAGATATGTGACTCCAAAGTACATGAAGAAATTCGCCGTACACCCTCCATGCCCAAGACCTCCATTGGCACCAGGCCAAGAAGTTGATCCCTCTAGCATCAAGCGTGGTGAGGATTTTCCAAAAGAATGGGCAAAGCGGCAAGCTAAGTTGGCCAAAATGGCCAAAGAAGAAGTGAAGAAATTCAATGAAGACTCTGCTTCTGCCGCTGCTGAGGCCTCTGCTAGCAAGCCTAAGAAGGCTATGCCAAAGAAGCCTGCTCACAAGCCCGGTTCCTCAGCTGCTATGCCCTCATGGCCAAGCACTTCTATGCCCTCGCGGCCTGTTCCTCAAGCTACTTCCTCAAAAGCAGCTCCAGTCCCCACTGCAAAATCCTCAGCAACAACTGCAAAGTCCTCGGACCTGCGCATCTTGCCTCTTGCCAATGGACCACTGGAATATATATTGCTTCAGGGGCATCTGCAAGTTCTTCAGCTCCTCCACAATCTTCTACAGGCCCAACCTTGCTGAAGAAGGCCACTGCTGGACGAGGCACAAGACCAAGTCCTCACAAATAGTAGGTTGCTTTTCAAGTACCATCTAGTGAAGACGAAGCTGATAATGAAGAACAAGCTAAAATCATCAGAGACAGACAGCGAAGGGCCGCTAGATCCAAAGGTAGTAATGTGCCACTTATGCTGGATCCAAAGTTGGTCCTCGACTTCATCGACATATGGCACAAGGACCCCAATACTCCTTTGCATGAGCTGAACCTCAGTCCTGGCCAAAATCATGTGTTGTCGGCCTTCATTAATGAGGAAAAATGGAAATTTGAACAGGGGAGGAAAGTCAAGAAAGCTTAGTACAAGAAAGAGCGCTTTTTGAAGAACAATGTTCTGAAGCTATCTCCTGATGAACTTGTATCTCTGCAAACAAAGATCAAGGGCCTCAATGATGAATTTGACAGATACTATGTCGATTGGCTGGGAGCCAAAGTCAGATTCGTCAAGCTGACCAAGACCTTCACTCCAAATGTTGCAGCCTCTACGCGACATGAAATTCCTCATGCTAAGACATCTGCTCAGCCTACTGAAGAACATGCAAGCATAGCTGATGAAAATCGGACCGTTGATGATTCTGAAAGTACCAGGGCTACTGAAGAAATTCCAGCCTCTGAAGAAATTGCCAAGGCAACCTCCAATGTTGCGCCTGAAGAACAAACCAGGCCAGTCGAAGAAACTGCTACTGTGCCTGAAGAATCTGAACCTGCCAGGGCGACTGCATCAGTTGCACCTAAAGAAACTAAAACTATTTCATATGCTCCTCCTGCAACGTCATCACAGATGAAAAACATTAACCTTCCTTCTACATCAGAAGCGAAGAAGACCAAAGCTGCAGAGAAGGCAGATGTGAAGAAAAGGAAAGCATCTACAACCTCAGAGTCTCCAGCTCCTAAGAAAGTGAAGAATTTGATGAGCTCATTCGAGAACCCAATTGATGTTGTTCCGATATCAAGCATGACATCAAAAGAGATTGTTCCCTTTGGTGAGGAATACGTCATTTCAGATGACAGTGATGAGGAAAATCCTTCTGCTGCTTCGTCAGAGCAGTTGGATGAAGAAATTGAAGTGGATAATATCCCTTCTACTTCGCTGCTATCATCGCCCATGCCTCAGTTCACTGCTGATGAGGCGGGCCTTGAAGAAATTGATGAAGAAGACGAGGATGTGGACATTGGGTCATCAACTCCTATCCTGAATGATGACTATTGGGAAAGTCATCACCCCAATTCACCTCTGACAACACCTCTGCACCAACTTCCTAAGTCCCCGGTCTGAATCGAAGAAATTCATACGGGCTCTGAAGGATATCAAGCCTCACTTGTTTCTATTCCCAAAGAAGTTCCAGCCGCTAGTGCTGAAGAAATGGAGACCAAGGCTGCTGCTGATGAAACTGCTACTAAAATTCCTTAGCCTGTGGCTCCAGAGGTTGTGCTTCAAGAGGCTGCGAAGACTTCAACTGTTAATCTTCATCCCAAGCACAGAATCCTCACACCAACAAGCAAAAATTCAAAGTTGATGACTTCTTTGCTGAGCATCATTACTTCACTGACTAAGATCCATATGACTCTGCTCGACTCTGTCGCAAGCGTTTTTGGACTACCAGCCTAATGAATTTCTATTCCTCGCAGTTGTTTGATAAGGATAAGGTCTTTGACCATGAGCAAATTCCTCTGGTCGATATGGAGTCTCTTCCATGCTTCACCCCAATCCTTAGTATTCTTCATGATGCTGGGCTACTTAACTTCTGCACCGACATTTGTGATTGGAATGAAGAACTCATTCTTCAGTTCTATGCCATGTTGCACATCACAGGCAATGTTGAATATGTGAATTCATGGGTGCTTGACTGGATGACAGAAAACACTCACTACAAAGGTCCGGCCTCTGAATTACTTCATGTCGTTCCAGTCAGTCCTCCCACTGAAGGTGCAAGGTGCATCTATGATGAAATAGAACTTTCAAATCATCTAATGCAAGTGCTGATGAAGCCTTTGAAGCCTGGCAAAGCTCCAAAGACCATGTTCCTCGTCAAGCAATTGCTCTATGTGCCAAGGACAATATACAGAATATTGACCAAACTCCTCAATCCAATCAAGGGCCACAACTCTGATGACGAAGAAGTTGTTGGCATCATGAAGAATCTGCTATTCAATATCATACATGCTATTCCTATCAACTACCACGATTTCTTCATGAGGACTTTCGCCAATGTAGCTCTATCACCTTTTGAGTTGAAGCCTTACGCTCCTTGGATTATGAGATTCATCATATCAAGGTCTTCAATTCATTACAAAGCTGATTGCCAAAATCATCTCAGCTATTTGCCCCCGATTGAGAAGGGAAAGGCTATTGTTATAGATGAAGGCACTCGTCCATTCGATGGACAGTTTCGCAAAGCTGCATCATATTCCACCAATGATGACTCTGCCACACATGATACTGCCGCAAATGCTTCAAAGCAATATCCTCAAGCCACTGCTCCGCGTGTGATGACTAATCGTGTCACACCCCTAGCTAGTTAATGCTTGCTCTTGCATCAATCATCTTGCATCATGTTTAAATTTATGAAAGTTGAATTGGGGAAAGTGGAAAGCCTCAGAAATCATTTCTAAAAAATGATCAACATTAAAAATTGCTTCAAATAAACCTAAGAAAATGCCCATGTTCATTTCTGGAAATATTGGCAAGAGGTAAAATTCAAACCAATATTTTTGGAATCACAAAAATTAAGTCAATACTTATTTGAATTGGAGCTACTAATTCCTACAAAATATTTGGTAGCTCCAAATATTCTGAAACTTGGTGAGGGCCTCTGGTTTAAGTCAGATAGTGCCCATAAAAGTTTGCAGAATTTTATAAAGTGATTTAATATTTAAACTAAGTCAAAACATATTGCAAAAAAATAGAAAATAGAAAGACTTATAAAGAGTAAGACAGAGAGAGAGAGAGATAGTACCTGGGCCTTACCTGGAGCCCAAGTGACTGGCCCAGCCCACCTTCCCGGCTCCCTGTCGTCTTCCTCCCCGTGCCAATAGGTAGCGCGCGTGGCCGAGGCACGTCGGCACGCGCCCGGCCACCTCCTCCCTCCCTGCCTGCCTGGCCCCTCCTCGACGCGTCCGGACGACGCCACGCGATCCCCAGAGCTGTCTGGCTCTCCCTCTCACTCCCCCGAACGCTCTCCCCCTCCTCTGTTCTTCCCGCCCGAATGCCTCTGTCGCCACCGCTCGCCACCACCATGGACACCGCCATCCCGGCGACCCCTGAGATGCCCAAGAGCTCCGCCTAGTACCCCTCTTCCTCCTCGTCGAGATGTGCAACACCGGACTCCCCCGAGCGCCTCCACGCCGTTTTCTTCAACCTCCCGACGCCGGAGATCTCCATCGCCGCCCCGCTTGCTCCGGCCCCTCCCCGAGCCCACTGACCAACCCTGCGGAACCGATGTGAGCTCCTACGCCCCTCGCCCCTCTCCCTATCGACACGTTCGTCCTCTAGCCATGTTTTCCACCTCGGCCGAAGCTCGTTGCCTCCGTCCATGGCGCCGCCATGGCCACAGCCGCTGCCACCCGCGTCTGAGCTCATCAGCGCGCTCAGCGCACCCCTAGGAGCACGATGCACTCACTAGCTCCTCCCCTGGTGCTCCGTAGCCCCTTTTCCATTGATGTCTGAACTCCAGCTACCGCCTTTGAGCTCGTCGCCGTCGATTTAGGTCACCCCCAGTGAAACCGATTGCTCCACTAGATGCGCGCGGACGCTAGCTCGCCGTAGCTCCAAACCACGCTGCAAATCACCGCCTGTAGCGCCTTCCAGAGCAACTCCGGCGTGCCACCGCCGTGCCTTTGGTCGCCGGCATCAACTGCTGACGTGGCGTCGGATTAGTTAGCACTAATGACCCGGCTAAACACCCTTAGTGCCACTGCCATGTGGGCCCTGTGCCTGTTTAGTTTAGTTTAATTTTCTGTTTAGATTAGTTCATAACCCAGTGGGACCCACTATCAGCATTGACTTTGCTGACGTGCCTTTTGACCGGTCCCACCTGTCTGTGACTCGAGCCAGCACTATGAGACTGACGTGTGGGACTCACTGGTCAGGTTTGACCCGGGGCAGCCCTGTTGACCTGTTGAGGTTAGCATGACCTAATGCTGACGTAGTAAACATTTTCTAGAATTAAAATAAATCAGAAATGATTTATAAATTTTAGAAAATGTTCTAAACTTCTAAAATTCATATAAATTCAACCGTAACTCAGAATGAAATAAATTATATATGAAAAATGATAACAAAAATCCAATCTATCCATTTGTACCATTATCATTCATGTTAGAACAACTTATGGCTGCTGTTTAGGACAATTCAATTAAATGGCATTTAAGAAAGCACATATGGGGTTTGAATTTGAACCTAGGGTTCAAACCAACTTCATTTAACATGTTTCTAGTTGCATTAGCTCAAAACACAGCATATTGACATGTCATGATCATGCATCATATTGTGCATTGCATTGATTGTGTTTTCCTTCTCTCTTGCCAGTGTTGTTCCCCCTCGGTAGACGTTGTTCTGATGTTGTGACCGTTGACACTGATGAAGACTCAATGCTATCTTCAGAAGTGCCAGGCAAGCAAACCCCCTTGTTCATTCTGATACAATCCCACTCTCTCGCCCCTGCTCTCTTTTACTGCATTAGGACAACAACGATTCAGCTGTTACATGCTGCGGTAGTTGAACCCCTTTCCCCTGCATGACGTGTCATTGCCACAGTAAATAGATGAAACCCACTAGCATGAGTAGGAGTTGTTTGAGCTCTGATGTGCCTACTCATTCATGCTTGTTTGTCATGCCTCCTATTGCTTAGAGTTGTTTCAGGTCTGATTCATCGGGGATGAATTGGAAAGCTGTGAACATGTCCTACTGTGTGTGAGCTAAGTGTGTTTAACACGATTTGGTAAAGGTATCAATGAGAGGCCATGTAGGAGTACATGGTGGGTTGTTTCATTGGAACCGTCCTTAAGCACCGAGATCTGTATGTGTGATTTAAGAACCAGCTACTACCATGCATTGGGCCCAAAACCAATGGACCCTCTCGGCTTCTTAACCACCCTAGTTCTCTGTCCAGGAGTTGCCACTAGTTTCTGGTGTTTATAGGATTTGTGTTGGCGGCCGTGCGTAGCGCTGACCCTAGAGGTGGGCTATGATGCGGTAGATACACCGTGGCACGGTGTAGCGAGTCGCCCGTTTGGTGTCTCGGGAACCCTGTACACATCGTTCGGGGTCGTATGTGGAAACCTCGGCCTGACTCCCTGCGGATGGAACCTAGATAGGCGATAAACCTGTACTAGAGACTTGAGTGTTTAGGTAGGCCGTGGCCGACACCCTCGTTGGGCTTCCGCTTGAAGGTTGCTGAGTACATGTCGTGTAAACGGCGGTAAGTGGTGAGAGCGTGTATGAAGAAGTACACCCCTGCAGGACTACTTAGTTGCCTATACAGTTCATAGATAACTTGAAGTGGATACTCTAAAACTCGCAAGATAAGTGTGAGTGCTATGGATGGCCTTCTCGTCGGGAGACGGGAGCGGATCCATAGTGGTGTATTGAATGGTGAATATGTGGACTCGTGTGTGCCACCTCAAAAGAGTTGCTTGCAGTCGTAGTTCAGGTTAGCCACTGAGTCAAAGCTGGCTTGCTGCAGTTAAACTCCACCACCCCCCTTGTTGATAACAATGCATATGTAGTTAGTTCTGGTGTAAGTCTTGCTAAGTACATTTGTACTCACGTTTGCTTAATTTATGTTTTGCAGAGAGATGTCAGTCTCGCTGGTAGTTCGTGGGGACTCTGACGTTTAGCTTGATACCTCAGCTACGATCTTGTGCCCTCACCAAGATCTGGTAGATAGTCAGGCTTCTAAGCCTTTTTCATTGATAAATGTCTGTACTCAGACATGTTAAGCTTCCGCATGCGCTTTGATTTGTATGCTCTGAATGTTGGGTCATGAGACCCATGTTTGTAATATCTCGCTCCTCGGAGCCTAATGAATAAATACTTGACTCGTAGAGTTATGTTGTGATGCCATGTTGTATTTACACATATCGAGCATATTGTGTGTATGATTGAAATGCTTGGTATGAGTGGGATCCGACAATCTAGTTGTCTATCCTTGGCAGCCTCTCTTATGGGGAAATGTAGTCTAGTGCTTCCATGAGCCATAGTAGTCCGCTACAGCCCGGTTCACCGGAGTCCTGCTAGCCCTGCACTACTGCTCAGGACACTTGACTGGCCGGCATGTGTTTCACTTCGTCCCTGTGTCTGTCTCTTTGGGGAAATGTCACGCGGTGACATCTGGAGTCCTGCCTAGCCTGCTACAGCCCGGGTTCCCGGAGTCCTATTAGCCCAGTGCTACAGCCCGGATTCACACGCTGCTGACTGACATGCTCGATGTGATTCATGTATGCATGTCCCCATAGGTTGGTGCCGCTTTGGGTTCACGACTAGCCATGTCGGCCCGGGTTCTCTTTCATATGGATGCTAGCGACACCATCATATACGTGAGCCAAAAGGCGCAAACGGTCCCGGGCCATGGTAAGGCAACACCCGTGGGAATACCATGCGTGAGGCCGCAAAGTGATATGAGGTGTTACCGGCTAGATCGATGTGACTTGGAATCGGGGTCCTGATAGCTTTTGGTATAGTCACTGCTTGTTCTTGCATCAATCATCTTGCATCATGTTTAAATTTATGAAAGTTGAATTGGGGAAAGTGGAAAGCCTCAGAAATAATTTCTAAAAGATGATCAACATTAAAAATTGCTTCAAATAAACCCAAGAAAATGTCCTTGTTCATTTGTATTCCAACCATCATCTATCAATTGATAGTCAGGAGTAATTGTGCATCCGTGTTATCGATGCTTATTATTCTTGTGGTTTGTCAAGCCATTCTAGTTCAGAATGAATAGGAGAAACAAACTCCAGTACCTCATCCATTTCTAGGATTGGGTCAAAGTAGTTGTGTTCCGCAGATCAAATATTAATCTAGCTTTTGTTCTGTTCTACCTTGGAGTATTACCATCTTTATATTAAGATTATCATGGGAACTGCACACCATCCTATGAACTCTTGATACAGTGATACTTCTTGCCATCATTATTCATTCCTCGGCACCATGTTATTGTAACCGGAATGCCGACAAGTGAATCGTGATGTGTGAAATCAATACTCCGAGCAACTCGTTGCTTGGTAGTAATGGACAATATTCTCATTCTTAGCGTGTTGGTTATTGAATCGTCATTCTAAGATAGATTGTGCTACCTAGTCCTTATTTCCGGTGCACTCTTCGATGAATGAGTTAGGATTATTCAATCCCTTGCTTATTTAATCATATCTTCTTGCTCTGAAAAGGAAGATTGTTCTCGAGCTTAGTAAAATATTGGTGGTTCGTGATGTTCCGAGTATCTTCTCGGAAGTATTACCAGGTTGTCACCTGACCGCTATGTTGAGTTCGTGATCATGTTGGTTTTTCCTCCAAACCACCCATTCTCCAAGAATCTGTGTTGGATACCCTGAGCTAGTTGGTTAAGCCAAACAACAACTTGGAGAGTGGGAAGATAAAGCTTGTCTGACTTAGTTCATGTTAAGGGATATCTTTTTGTGTGTGTGTGTTGAAGAAAGATGATATCTCCATCAATTGGTCCTCGTGATCGGTTGTTGGATCTAGTTCCTCGTCAAAACTTTGACTTGACTATGGGCTATCGTCAACTCAAATCAGAACCAACGATGTTCGTAATGTTGTCTTACTCATGGTTGATCCCTCGAGCATACACCATTACATCTTTGGTCTGACCAATGCTATCACCGTGTTTACATGATGGTGGAAGTCCAGTGATATGGAAATTCCGATGAGTTGCTGTTGAACCCATCAGCAGCATTTTGTCTCCCCCATGATTCATGTTGAACATCAACCTAGTGTTGGAAACTTTGTAAGCAATGCCTTCGTGTTCCGCTCATGAAGCTTATGCTTGGATGGAAGAAGTGACTTCCTCAAATTCATGTGCATTTGATGCAAGTTGCCGCCGTGAGTTCGGGAAAGACTGTTTTTGTTTCCTCTGGTACCATCCCAAGTCAATTATGCATGTGCGAATGTATTCTATGGTATGGTAGATTAATTACCTCCACTCCATATGTATACCCTAGAACACCAAGCCACTGATTGGTTTTTTCAAAGAAAAGAAGTTCATGCGCTAATCCTGAAGGGCCCGGACGGATATGCACAAGACTTCGTTATCTCAATGATGGTTCCTAATCAGAACTCGGTAGTGTTTTATTGCAAGAGTACCATGTGATCATGCTTGTCTGGGACAGTGTGTTCACATGTGTGTAGCAGAACCAACTCATGTTTTGGAGCATACCATCATAGTTCATTTCTTGAGAATCTCACAACGTCATCTCGTCGATTTATGTTGCAAAGTTTCTTTTCAGACATGCTGAGTCTGAAGTATCCTATCACCAATCGGATCTGAATCTCAGGCAGATATGATGGTTGGAACATTCCCAACATTTGCATTTTGTTCCCAGCTTGCACCCCATTGTGCCAATTTCCCATGGTTTGCCCTTCTAGCAATTGATGTTCAGGATCATCTTCAGAAGTGGTCCTACCATGGGTTCCATCCATTTTCGATGATAAGCAAATCATCCATCGCGTTTTCTTCAACAAGGTAGTCCACATCATCCATTCTAGCCTGAGTATGTCGTTCTCTCGAACTCTGTCAAACGATCGTTTGTGAATTGCCTTAGGTTGGTATAGAGAGTTTCAATGATCGATGTATCAAAAGTAATTCTTTTTGCCACTTAAGGGAATAATTCTACGAGTCATCTTCCCAAAGGTGCCCCGTTTGTTCCGAAGGGCAACCAACTCCTTACTACGTTGACGCCGTTCACCACCCTCCTAAGTGTGGAATTGTTGTCTACCTAGTGAACCTTCATCATCTGTTACACTCCATCCCTCTGGATGTATGTTTCGTGTCTCAGCTTGGGAGATGTTTCAATGTCTCACGCCATGAGTTGATCCTGAGTTGTTCGATCTTCGAGAAAATTGATCCTTCTGGAGTTTTCCGTTTCCTCTCATTGTCATGTTAGTTGGAGTTCTCAGAGAAAGGCATCGAGACAAAGATGGTGATCGTGTCACCGTTCTTATGAAGTGCAACCTGGATCGTGAAGACTGTCGGATTTCGGGTTCCGGCAGACCCTTGAGGTTTGAACACTGGGGTGCGCGTGGAGATTTCGCCCTCTACCTACCTGCACCCCTCCGCCTCGCTAAGATCTGAGCTATGGAAAGAACAACACAAGAGACACAGGGTTTATACTGGTTCGGGCCGCCGTTGTGGTGTAATACCCTACTCCAGTGTGTGGTGTGGTGGATTGCCTCTTGGGCTGATGATGATGAACAATACAAGGAAGAACAGCCTCGCGAGGGTCTGTTCTTTGCTGGGGGGGCGAACTGCTAGGAGGAGTTCAGTCACCCTTCTCTCTCTCTGATTTCGATCAGATCCTTCATCCTCGATCTCTGTCTCTAACCTTCCTTTTACCTCGAACCCGAACCTTTATCCTTGTGGGTGGCTGGTCCTATTTATAGGCAATGGCCCTGGGCCTCTTCCCAAATATTGAGCAGGAAGGGCGCCAACAATTGGGCATTTTGAAGGGGAACATCTAGTACACTTATCCTGACTAAAGTTGGTCCTCGCCTGCACAAAGCTCTGGTGGTGACGCCGTCTTGGGCTCCACGATGACCTCCATCTTGCGGTCCTCCTGGTCTTGGTCTTGTTGCACCGAAACGGCAACCTTTGCCTGATGCCTCGGTACTCCGCGGTTGCACTTGCCCCCTTTGCACCAAAGGGGAAAGGAGGACACTGCGCGGGCTGGCGCCCGCCTGGCGCCCTTGGTCGTCATGGCTTGCGTCACGGGCACCTCGTGAGGTACCCCGCCTTGATCTCTCCGCCTCCTCGCGAGCCAGCCTGGTGAGGCCGTGCCTGAGAAAGCTCCGTGTCGTCCGCCCCGCGAGGCTTGGCCCCTCGCGAGGGTCTTGGGTCCGTGTTGATGAAGATGGGCCATGCTGGGCCCCCCTTTGAGCCACGCCGTAGGCTGCAGGGAGGCAAGTCTGGGGACCCCCAGTCCCAGAACGCCGACAGTAGCCCCCGGGCCCAAGGCGCGCCCGGACATGGCCGTGTAGGGAGGCGGAAGGGCGAGAGCGAAGCGTCGCGGGCCCTAACAGCCTGCGGTCTTGGGTGCTGCGTGGCGGTTGATTGGACGTGGGCGTCTCCACTTCCCCATGGCGCCTCGGCAACTGCATGGATTGGACAAATCCCTGCATGCAAAGCAGGTCATGATTACCTGCTATAGTGGGGGCCGACGGTTGGCCCTCGTCGGCTATAAGTACGGATCGGCGCGCGCCCTTCCAGTTCATCCCCCTTTGCTTCTCCTTCTTCTTCATGGCCCCGTCGAGGAGGTTCTCGGCCACAGAGAAGGGGAAGGCTCGCCGGGTAGAGCCTGCCTCTCCCTCGCCCAAGCGTGGCTGAGGGCGCCCTCGCAAACATCCTGTGGCCACCACGGCAGCTCCCCGCGCTCGCGGAGACGATTTCCAGCATGGTGACGGGCGGACTGTTGCGGCCGGGGGGCGCGCTTCGGTCGCGCGTCCCCCTAGGCCGCGCTTTCGCGCTTCAGAGGTGCTGCCGGAGTTTGTTGTGTGGTCGGCGGAGCCGACTAGCACCCGGCTTCCACTTCCTCGCTTCCTCCTCGGCGAGCTCCCGGGCGGCCTCTGGCTCCAGGCTAACGGCTGCTGCAGCCGGGCCTCATGGGCTTCGTTGGAGGTCTCCGTAGCCGGTAGCCTGGCCCTAGCCCGCGGTTGGTAGACATTTGCCCGCGCGCGTGGCCTGAGCCGTCGATGCACCCTGCACTTCAAGTTCGACGGCGATGCCACCCTCTACGTGAGGGTGTTTGGGGAAGATGGTCGCCGTGCAGGGTGCTGCCCTGAGGACGATGACCGCGACCGGGAACCCAGCTCCGGCGATGATGGAGAGGACAGCGCTCGCGCGACTGGCGGCGCTCAGGGTTCCCCAAGCTTCTCCGGTTCTTCTTCAGGCGGCGACTCTTCTAGCGGTGGCCGCGGTCAGCCTCCACGCCGTCGTATCTGCTTGGGAGGTGGTAGCGTGTCTGCCCGCCGTCGCGCCTCGGTGAAGCGCGAGAGGGAGTCGGCCTGAGCTCCGGGGGCAGCTCGAGTGTTCCCTGTAGGCCGGTGTGAGGCGAGCTGCACCTGATTCGTTCTTTCTTTCCATTTTTCCTGCATAAAAAGACAGTAGTGTGGAGCCCCGCGGGGGCGTGTTTGGGTTATTGCTGTTAATCATCGTTTTTCTTCCATTATCGTGCCTTCCGGCTACGTGCCCGCGCGTGGATAGTTCCCGGCCCCAGCCGTGGGGGGCGACCGACCCAGGCCCTGTGTTCGTGTTGCGGTGCCCGTGGGGCACGGACTGGAGGGGTGCTCCTGTAATGGACCCAGGTCGCGAAACCTTTGAACGACTAGGACAGGAACACTCGCGAGGGCGCTCGGCTGCCCCCCCTCGCGAGGCCTTGCATAAGAGAAATCGAGGCAGGAGAGTGAAAAGTCGAAGAACCACAAGCCAAAGACGGCAACAGCTTCAATAAAACTTCGAATGAGAATGAACAAGCCAACTGCGGAAAGCAAATGAAAAAGCCGCGTCTGGCACCTAATCTAATCTTCGACGTCTTCTCACCAGCGAGGAGCTAACTGCTGCCACTGGGCGTGGGAGGGAGCCCCAGGGCCTGAGGCCGGCGCTCCTGAGACTCCGGGGCATGTATAGCCCCAACTCATTATTACGTGAGAGTGTCACGGGCGGCGAGCTTCACAGGCGTTGGCCTTCTTCACAGACTCCGGGCCTTTTCCAAAACGCGACTGCTTCACAGGCATTCGCCTTCTTCACATGCTCTGGGCCTTTTCCAAAACGCGACAGCTTCATAGGCATTCGCCTTCTTCACAGGCTCTGGGCCTTTTCCAAAACGCGACAGCTTCACAGGCATTCGCCTTCTTCACAGGCTCTGGGCCTTTTCCAAAACGCGACAGCTTCACAGGCATTCGCCTTCTTCATAGGCTCTGGGCCTTTTCCAAAATGCGATAGCTTCACAGGCATTCGCCTTCTTCACAGGCTCTGGGCTTTTTCCAAAACGCGACAGCTTCACAGGCATTTGCCTTCTTCACAGGCTCTGGGCCTTTTCCAAAACGCGACAGCTTCACAGGCATTCGCCTTCTTCACAGGCTCTTGGCCTTTTCCAAAACGCGACAGCTTCACAGGCATTCGCCTTCTTCACAGGCTCTGGGCCTTTTTAGGGGTAGAACCTTCGGAGGTGCTGGATGTTCCATGCGTTCTGGACCGGCACCCCCTCCTGAGTCTCCAAGCGCGCGGAGCCGGGCCTGGAAACATGAACAACCTTGAACGGGCCCTCCCACATGGGAGAGAGCTTGTGCAATCCCTCCCTGGAGAGAACCCGCCTGAGCACAAGGTCCCCTACCTCGAGTGTTCTGGGGCGGATGTTGCGGCAGTGATATCGTCGCAGTGCTTGTTGGTACCTCGCCGCTCGCAGCGCGGCTTCTCAGCGACGTTCCTCCCCCAGCACGAGGTCCATCCCCCGCATGGCGTCCTGCTGCGCCTCGTCGAACGCCAGGACCCGCGCGGAGCGATGTCTAACCTCATGAGGGAGGACCGCCTCGGCTCCGTAGACCAGGAAGAACGGGGTCTCTCCAGTCGGCTTGGTCGCGGTTGTGCGGATGAACCACAACACAGACTGAAGCTCGTCGTACCAACCTCTGCCGCAGGCCTCCAACTTCTTCTTGAACGTCCTGGTCTTGAGGCCCCTCAGGACCTCTGCGTTGGCTCGCTCGGCCTGGCCGTTGCTTCGGGGGTGCGCCACCGAAGCGTAGCATATCTGCGTTCCAAGGTTAGCACAGTATGTTTTGAAAAGGTTACTGGTGAACTGCGAACCGTTGTCCATGATGATGCGGTTCGGCACCCCAAACCGGCTCACGATGCCCCTGATGAACTTGACCGCAGAACCCGCGGGGATGGTGCGGACGGCCTCTACCTCAGCCCACTGGGTGAACTTGTCCACGGCGACGTAGAGGTAGAGGTAGCCCCCTGGCGCCCAAGGAAACGGGCCCAGGATGTCCAGCCCCCAGACTGCGAATGGCCACGAAAGGGGTATAGTCTGCAGGCCTCCTGCTGGCTGATGGACCTGCTTGGCATGGAACTGGCAGGCCTCACAAGCTTTCACTAGTTTGACAACGTCATTGAGTGCGGTGGGCCAATAAAACCCACTGCGGAACGCCTTGCCGACGAGGGTCCGTGATGATGAATGATGTCCATAGTCTCCGCCGTGTATATCTTCTAGCAGTTCCTTTCCTTGCTCCCTGGAGATGCAGCGCAGGGATACACTGTTTGGTCGCTTCCGGTAGAGCTCTCCATCCTTGATGCAGTATGCCGTGGCCTGCCGTGCTACACGCTCCGCTTCCTCCTCCTTCTCCGGCAGGGTCCCTTGTGTTAAGTAACTCCGGAGCTCCGTGATCCAGCACCCCTCCTGAGGTTCCATCGTCAGGAGCAGGCATGCTCCTGAGGCCGGGCCACAGGCCGGGGCTCCTGAGGCAGGTGGCTGGGGGAGCTCCTCCCAAGGCTGAGTCATGTTTGACAATGACGGCAAGGCTGAGGGCTTGAAGAGCCGCTCCTTGAAAGGCCAGGCTCCTGAGGTAACCACCTGGACGCCCGTTTGGCGATGTCATCGGCCTCCTGATTGGTGCCACGGGGCACATGCTGCAACTCCAACCCCCAGAACTGCTTCTCCATCCTGCGGACCTCCGCAAGGTAGGCTTCCATGTGCTCATCTTTTGGCTCGTACATCTTGTTGGAGAAATTGACAAGGAGCTGCGAATCTCCCTTGATGGTGAGGCGTTTCACCCCCAGGGCAGTTGCGGCCTTCAAGCCTGCTATTAAACCTTCATACCCTGCTATGTCGTTGGAGACCTTTTCACCTTGCTGGAAACAGAGCTGCACAGCGTAGTAGAGCTTGTCCTGAGTGGGCGATATAAGCACCGCCCCAGCCCCAGCGCCATGCCTGGAGAACGCCCCATCGAAGTACATGACCCAGCCTTCTGGCGCCTCGCTTCCCGGGGAGAGGGACCGATCCTCGTCGGCCTTGAGGCCTGGTGCCTCCATCCATTCTGCCACAAAATCCGCCAATGCTGCTCCCTTGATGACTCTGGTCATGCTGAATTCGAGCTGAAACGCTTGCAGTTCTATGTTCCACTCAGCGACCCTTCCAGCTGAGTTAGGGCTCCTAAGCACTCTCTCCAGGGGGTATGACGAGCCGACCTTGATGGGATGACCCTAAAAATAGTGCTGCAGCTTGCGCGAGGCCACCAGTAGCGCGAGGAGGAGTTTCTGAGGCATGGGGTACCGTGCCCTCACGTCCCGCAACACCGTGCTGACGAAGTACACTAGGTGCTCAACGAGGTTGGGTGCGTCAGTGCTGGTGGCTCCCTTGGGAGACCATGGCGCCTCCTGAAGCGACGAGGCCTCCTGAGGCTCGCCATCTGGGAGAGGAGCCTCTCCCGCCTCCGGTGCACTCCTCTGCGGTGGCTGATCCTCCTCAGCCGCGGTGGCCGTTTCTGCGGGCCTTCCTTGTTCCAGTTTTGCCTTGTCCCGGGCTGCTGCTGTGGCTTTGATGCGACGCTCCTCTCTAACCGCCACCAGGGCTGTGCTGGCGGAGTAGGGAGTGGCGGCGAGGTAAAGCATCAGGGGCTCTTGAGGGTGCGGAGCCACCATGACCGGTGGGCTGGTCAGGTATCTCTTGAGATCCTGGAACGCCTTGTCGGCCTCTTCAGTCCACTCAAAGGGCCCCTTTTTCTTCATTAGCTGGAAGAAAGGCAGCGCTCGCTCCCCCAACTTGGAGATGAAGTGCCCTAGCACGGTCACGCGCCCAGTGAGCTTCTGCATTTCTCTGAGGGTCTTTGGCGGGCTCATGTCCTCGACCGCCTTGACCTTTTCCGGGTTAGCCTCGATGCCTCGGTGGGACATGAGGAAACCCAAGAGCTTGCCCGAGGGGACTCCGAACACACACTTCTCCGGGTTGAGCCGTAGGTTCACTGCGTTGAGGCTCGCGAAGGTCTCCTCCAGGTCTTGTATCAGGGTCCTGGCCTCCCGAGACTTTACCACAATGTCATCAACATAAGCCTCTACATTCTTCTCGAGTTGCGGGCCCAAGGTGATGTGCATCAGCCACTGAAAGGTCGCCCCTGCGTTACGCAACCCGAATGGCATGCATGTGTAGCAGTACACCCCACACGGGGTTAGGAAGGCTGTCTTTTCGACGTCCTCTACCGCCATCTTGATCTGGTGATACCCGGAGAAGGCATCCAAGAAGCATAGCAGGTCGCATTCCGCGGTGGAATCGACGATCTGGTCGATGCGGGGGAGTGGGAACGAATCTTGCGGGCATGCCTTGTTGAGGTTGGTGAAGTCGACACACATGCGCTCCTTCCCTCCCTTCTTTGGCACAACGACAGGGTTGGCCGTCCAATCCGGGTATCGGACCTTGCGAATGACCCCAGCGGCTTCTAATTTGTGGGTCTCTTGGACGATGAAGGCCTGCTTTTCTGTGGACCGCCGCCTTGCCTTCTGCTTCACAAGGCGCACGTTGGGGCACATGTTGAGGTGATGCTCGATTACACTCCTAGGGATCCCCGCCAACTAGTCAGGCTCCCAAGCGAATACCTTCTTGTTCGCGCGGAGGAACCCGACCAGGGCCTCCTCTTGCTCGGGTTCAAGGTTGGTGCCTATGGTGAAAGTGGCGTTGGTGGACCCGTCCTCATCGATGGGTATCTGCTTGGTTTCTGCCTTGTCTTGGGTGAACAACTGTTTCTTCTTGGCGGGTGCAGCCCCCTTGGGCTCGGGGGTCTCCGAGTCGGCGGGCTGTGCCGCCGCCGCCGTCTTGAAGGCGAGCTTGAGCACCCGCAGCGCGTCTCCGGTGTCCCCGTGCACGGTGAGGACACCGCTGCTCCCGGGCATCTTCATGAGGTTGTACGCCGGGTGCGTCGCGGCCATGAACTGGGCCAGCGCTGGGTAGCCGAGGATGGCGTTGTAGGGGAGGCCAATGGGGTGATGTCGAAGTCGACCAGCTCCGTGCGGAAGTTGCTGTAGGTGCCGAAGGTTACTGCGAGCCTGATCTGTCCCAAGGAGCTGGATGATCCGCCCCCAACGCCTGAGAAGGGCCGGCTGGGTTGTAGCCGTTCCAGGGGTATGCAGAGGAGGTTGAAGGTTTCGACCGAGAGCACGCTGAGGCCCGCACCGCCATCGATGAGAGTTCTGGTGACGGCCACTTGGCAGATGGTGGGGGTGCACAGCATGGGGAGCGCATCCGAGCAGGCCGAGTTGGAGGGGTGGTACTCCGGGCTGAAGGTCAGGCCGGCCTTGGGCGCCGCCCGGTCCGGGAGAGCCCCCTGCCGCGTGGAAGCAATGCTGACCCGACGGATGAATGGCTTGACGTGGTGACTTGTAGGCGGCGCCTGCGAGCCGCCCAGGAGGGCCGTAACGACCGGGGGTGTTGGTGTAGCGTGATGGGTGGGGAAGAAGCCGCGGGGCTCTTCCCAAGAGGCCACGGAGGCTGCCGGCAGGTGGAGCAGCCATGCGCGCAGAGCGCCGGTGAGGGCCATGGGGAGCCAGTTGGCCATGACCCTATCGTCACCCCCAGCTTCAAGGTTGGCCTCCTCGTACGCCAGCAAGAAGGCCAGCGGATCAGTCGCGCCGCCGTAGCGCGGCGGCGTCGTTGGCTTGAACTTGTCCGGCCGCCATACCCGTTGCAGGGCTGTGGCCAGGGCTCGGAGCCCCTTGGCCCCCGTGCTGGCGCTGGCGGCCGGGGCGGGCGACGCGCTACTCATCGCGAGGCAGGTCGTGGCGGTGGCGGAAGGGGAAAACTCTGGTGCACCCCTACCTGGCGCGCCAAATGTCGGATTTCGGGTTCCGGCAGACCCTTGAGGTTCAAACACTGGGGTGCGCGCGGAGATTTCACCCTCTACCTACATGCACCCCTCCGCCTCGCTAAGATCTGAGCTATGGAAAGAACAACACAAGAGACACAGGGTTTATACTGGTTCGGGCCACCGTTGTGGTGTAATACCCTACTCCAGTGTGTGGTGTGGTGGATTGCCTCTTGGGCTGATGATGATGAACAATACAAAGAAGAACAGCCTCGCGAGGGTCTGTTCTTTGCTAGGGGGGGCGAACTGCTAGGAGGAGTTCAGTCACCCTTCTCTCTCTCTGATTTCGATCCGATCCTTCATCCTTGATCTCTGTCTCTAACCTTCCTTTTACCTCGAACCCGAACCTTTATCCTTGTGGGTGGCTGGTCCTATTTATAGGCAATGGCCCTGGGCCTCTTCCCAAATATTGAGCAGGAAGGGTGCCAACAATTGGCCATTTTGAAGGGGAACATCTAGTACACTTATCCTGACTAAAGTTGGTCCTCGCCTGCACAAAGCTCTGGTGGCGACGTCGTCTTGGGCTCCACGATGACCTCCGTCTTGCGGTCCTCCTGGTCTTGGTCTTGTTCCACCAAAACAGCAACCTTTGCCTAATGCCTCGGTACTCCGTGGCTGCGCTTGCCCCCTTTGCACCAAAGGGGAAAGGAGGACACGGCGCGGGCTGGCGCCCGCCTGGCGCCCTTGGTCGTCATGGCATGCATCACGGGCACCTCGTGAGGTACCCCGCCTTGATCTCTCCGCCTCCTCGCGACCCAGCCTGGTGAGGTCGTGCCTGAGGAAGCTCCGTGTCGTCCGCCCTGCGAGGCTTGGCCCCTCGCGAGGGTCTTGGGTCCGTGTTGATGAAGATGGGCCGTGCTGGGCCCCCCTTTGAGCCACGCCGCAGGCCGTAGGCACGCAAGTCTGGGGACCCCCGTTCCCAGAACACCGACAAAGACCGTGTTAGTTTGTGTCCCCTCCGTCCTCTTACCTCACGTCTTGAATCTCGGGACGAGATTCTTGTTTAGTGGGGGTGAGTTGTCACACCCCTAGCTAGTCACTGCTTGTTCTTGCATCAATCATCTTGCATCATGTTTAAATTTATGAAAGTTGAATTGGGGAAAGTGGAAAGCCTCAGAAATCATTTCTAAAAAATGGTCAACATTAAAAATTGCTTCAAATAAACCCAAGAAAATGTCCCTGTTCATTTCTGGAAATATTAGCAAGAGGTAAAATTCAAAACAATATTTTTGGAATAATAGAAATATTTATTTGGGTCTTTGAATTAAGTCAATACTTATTTGAATTGGAGCTACTAATTCCTATAAAATATTTGGTAGCTCCAAATATTCTGAAACTTGGTGAGGGCCTCTGGTTTAAGTCAGATAGTGCCCATAAAAGTTTGCAGAATTTTATAAAGTGATTTAGTATTTGAACTAAGTCAAAACATACTTCAAAAAAATAGAAAACGGAAAGATTTATAAAGAGTAAGACAGAGAGAGAGATAGTACCTGGGCCTTACCTGGAGCCCAAGTGACTGGCCCAGCCCACCTTCCTGGCTCCCTGTCGTCTTCCTCCCCGCGCCAATAGGCAGCGCGCATGGCCGAGGCACGTCGGCACGCGCCCGGCCACCTCCTCCCTCCCTCCCTCCCTGCCTGGCTCCTCCTCGACGCGTCCGGACGACGCCACGCGATCCCCAGAGCCGTCTGGCTCTCCCTCTCACTTGCCCGAACGCTCTCCCCCTCCTCTGTTCTTCCCACCCGAACGCCTCCGTCGCCACCGCTCGCCACCACCGCGGACACCGCCATCCCGGCGACGCCCTGAGATGCCCAAGAGCTCCGCCTAGTACCCCTCTTCCTCCTCGTCGAGTTGTGCAACGCCGGACGCCCCCGAGTGCCTCCATGCTGTTTTCTTCAACCTCCCAATGCCGGAGATCTCCATCACCGCCCCGCTTGCTCCGGCCCCTCCCCGAGCCCACTGACCAACCCTGCGGAACCGCTGTGAGCTCCTACGCCCCTCGCCCCTCTCCCTGTCGACGCGTTCGTCCCCTAGCCATGTTTTCCACCTTGGCCGAAGCTCGCTGACGCCGTCCATGGTGTCGCCGCGGCCACAGCCGCTGCCACCCGCGTTCGAGCTCATCAGCGCGCTCAGCGCACCCCTAGGAGCACGATGCACTCACCAGCTCCTCCCTTGGTGCTCCGTAGCCCCTTTTCCATCGATGTCCGAACTCCGGCCGCCGCCTTTGAGCTCGCCGCGGTCGATTTAGGTCGCCCCCAGTGAAACTGATTGCTCCACTAGATGCGCGCGGATGCTAGCTCGCCGTAGCTCCAAACCATGCTGCAAATCACCGCCTATAGCACCGTCCCGAGCAACTCCGGCGTGGCACCGCCGTGCCTTTGGTCGCCGGTGTCAACTGCTGACATGGCGTCGGATTAGTTAGCACTAATGACCCGGCTAAACACCCTTAATGCCACTGCCATGTGGGCCCTGTGCCTGTTAGTTTAGTTTAATTTTCTGTTTAGATTAGTTCATAACCCGGTGGGACCCACTGTCAGCATTGACTTTGCTGACGTGGCTTTTGACCGGTCCCACCTGTCTGTGACTCGAGCCAGCACTATGAGACTGACGTGTGGGACCCACTGGTCAGGTTTGACCCGGGGCAGCCCTGTTGACCTGGTGAGGTTAGCATGACCTAATGCTGACGTAGTAAACATTTTCTAGAATTAAAATAAATCAGAAATGATTTATAAATTTTAGAAAATGTTCTGAACTTCTAAAATTCATATAAATTCAACCGTAACTCAGAATGAAATAAATTATATATGAAAAATGATCAAAAAAATCCAACCTATTCATTTGTACCATTTTCATGCATGTTAGAACAACTTATGGCTGCTGTTTAGGACAATTCAATTAAATGGCATTTAAGAAAGCACATATGGGGTTTGAATTTGAACCTAGGGTTCAAACCAACTTCATTTAACATGTTTCTAGTTGCATTAGCTCAAAACACAGCATATTGACATGTCATGATCATGCATCATATTGTGCATTACATTGATTGGGTTTTCCTTCTCTGTTGTCGGTGTTGTTCCCCCTTGATAGACGTTGTTCCGATGTTGTGATCGTTGACACTGATGAAGACTCAATGCTATCTTCAGAAGTGCCAGGCAAGCAAACCCCCTTGTTCATTCCGATACAATCCCACTCTCTCGCTCCTACTCTCTTTTATTGCATTAGGACAACAACGATTCAACTCTTACATGCTGCGGTAGTTGAACCCCTTTCCTCTGCATGACCTGTCATTGCCATAGTAAATAGATGAAACCCACTAGCATGAGTAGGAGTTGTTTGAGACCTGATGTGCCTACTCATTCATGCTTGTTTGTCATGCCTGCTATTGCTTAGAGTTGTGTCAGGTCTGATTCATCGGGGATGAATTGGAAAGCTGTGAACATGTCCTACTGTGTGTGAGCTAAGTTTGTTGAACACGATTTGGTAAAGGTATTGATGAGAGGCCATGTAGGAGTACATGGTGGTTGTTTCATTGGAACCGTCCTTAAGCACCGAGATCTGTATGTGTGATTTAAGAACCAGCTACTACCATGCATTGGGCCCGAAACCAATGGACCCTCTCGGCTTCTTAACCACCCTAGTTCTCTGTCCAGGAGTTGCAACTAGTTTCTGGTGTTTATAGGATATGTGTTGGCGGTCGTGCGTAGCGCTGACCCTAGGGGTGGGCTATGATGCGGTAGATACACCGTGGCACGGTGTACCGAGTCGTCCGTTTGGTGTCTCGAGAACCCTGTACACATCGTTCAGGGCCGTATGTGGAAACCTCGGCCGGACTCCCTGCGGATGGAACCTGGATAGGCGATAAACCTGGACTAGAGACTTGAGTGTTTAGGTAGGCCGTGGCCGACACACTCGTTGGGCTTCCGCTTGAAGGTTGCCGAGTACATGTTGTGTAAACGGCGGTAAGTGGTGAGAGCGTGTATGAAGAAGTACACCCCTTCAAGGTTAACATCATCTATTCGAATAGCCGCGTCCGCGGTAAAGGACTACTTGGTTGCCTATACAGTTCATAGATAACTTGAAGTGGATACTCTAAAACTCGCAAGATAAGTGTGAGTGCTATGGATGGCCTTCTCGTGGGGAGACGGGAGCGGATCCATAGTGGTGTATTGAATGGTGAATATGTGGACTCGTGTGCGCCACCTCAAAAGAGTTGCTTGCAGTCGTAGTTCAGGTTAGCCACTGAGTCAAAGCTGGCTTGCTGTAGTTAAACTCCACCACCCCCCTTGTTGATACCGATGCATATGTAGTTAGTTCTGATGTAAGTCTTGCTGAGTACATTTGTACTCATGTTTGCTTAATTTATGTTTTGCAGAGAGACGTCAGTCTCGCTGGTAGTTCCGTGGGGACTCCGGCGTTTAGCTTGATACCTCAGCTATGATCTTGTGCCCTCAGCAGGATCTGGTAGATAGTCAGGCTTCTAAGCCTTTTTCATTGATAGATGTCTGTACTCATACATGTTAAGCTTCCACATGTGCTTTGATTTGTATGCTCTGAATTTTGGGTCATGAGACCCATGTTTGTAATATCTCGCTCCTCGGAGCCTAATGAATAAATACTTGAGTCGTAGAGTTATGTTGTGATGCCATGTTGTATTTACACATATCGAGCATATTGTGTGTATGATTGAAATGCTTGTTATGAGTGGGATCTGACAATCTAGTTGTTTGTCCTTGGCAGCCTCTCTTATGGGGAAATTTAGTCTAGTGCTTCCATGAGCCATAGTAGTCCGCTACAGCCCGGTTCATCGGAGTCCTGCTAGCCCAGCACTACTGCTTAGGACACTTGACTGGCCGGCATGTGTTTCACTTCGTCCCTGTGTCTGTCCCTTCGGGGAAATGTCACGCTGTGACATCCGGAGTCCTGCCTAGCCTGCTACAGCCCGGGTTCCCAGAGTCCTGTTAGCCCAGTGCTACAGCCCGGATTCACACGCTGATGACCGACATGCTCGATATGATTCAGGTATGCATGTCCCCATAGGTTGGTGCCGCTTTGGGTTCACGACTAGCCATGTCGGCCCGGGTTCTCTGTCATATGGATGCTAGCGACACCATCATATACGTGAGCCAAAAGGCGCAAACGGTGCCGGGCCATGGTAAGGCGACACCCATGGGAATACCGTGCGTGAGGCCATGTAACCCACAAGTATAGGGGGTCGCAACCGTTTTCGATAAGTAAGAGTGTCGAACCCAACGAGGAGCTGAAGGTAGAACAAATATTCCCTCAAGTTCTATCAACCACCGATACAACTCTACGCACGCTTGACGTTCGCTTTACCTAGAACAAGTATGAAACTAGAACTACTTTGTAGGTGTTGTTGGATTGGTTTGCAAGAAAGTAAAGAGCGCGAAAATAAAAGCTAGGGGCTGTTGTAAATAAAGAAGCAATAAAGTAAATATAGCGAGTGTGGAAAAGTGGTGGTAGGAGTTGCAAAATTGCCCCTTAAGCAATTGACTACTTTACTAGACCGATAGCAAGTATTATGTGGGAGAGGCCACTGCTAGCATGTCATCCCTGACTTGGAATTCTATGCACTTATGATTGGAACTATTAGCAAGCATACGCAACTACTAATGTTCATTAAGGTAAAACCCAACCATAGCATTAAGATATATTGGTCCCCCTTCAATCCCGTATGCATCAATTTCTATGCTAGGTTGAAGCTTCTGTCACTCTTGCCCTCCAATACATAGTCCTATCAACATACAACTAACCCTATGGTGTGATCCACGCGCGCAAGCATATGATGGGCACCAAAGGACAGCAACATAACCACAAGGAAATTAAATCAATCATAGCAATTCATCAACCACCGATAGGACAACGAAAATCTACTCAGACATCATAGGATGGCAACACATCATTGGATAATAATATGAAGCATAAAGCACCATGTTCAAGTAGAGGGTACAACAGGTTGTGGGAGAGTGGACAGCTATAGATATAGGGGGAAGGTGATGGAGATGTTGGTGAAGATGGCGGAGGTGTTGGTGAAGATCGCGGTGATGATGATGATGGCCACGGCGGCATTCCGGCGCCACCGGAGGAGAGGGGGAGAGGGGCCTGTCGGATTTCGGGTTCCAGCAGACCCTTGAGGTTCGAACACTGGGGTGCGCATGGAGATTTTGCCTCCTACCTCCCTGTACCCCTCCACCACGCTAGGATCAAAGCTACGAAAAGAACAACACGAGGGACATAGGGTTTATACTGGTTCGGGCCACCGTTGTGGTGTAATACCCTACTGCAGTGTGTGGTGTGGTGGATTGCCTCTTGGGCTGATGATAATGGACAGTACAAGGAAGAACATCCTCGCGAGGGTCTGTTCTTGGCTGGGGCGATGAACTGTTGGGAGAAGTTCAGCCTCCTTTCTCTCTCTCTCTCTCTCTCTCTCTCTCTCTCTCTCTCTCTTTCTCTCTCTCTCTCTACCACCTCTCTACTTGTCGAGCCCTTGGAGGAGACTGAGCCGAACCCCTTGCTACGCGGGTGGCTGGTCCTATTTATAGTGGCCCTGGTCCTCTCCCCAAATATTGAGCGGGAAGGGAGCCAACAATGGCGGGCTAATTTGAAGGGGGACAGCAAGTATCAACTATCCTGACAAAAGTAGTCTTCGCCTGCGCAAAGCTCTGGTGGTGACGCCATCTTGGGCTCCACGGTGACCTCCGTCTCGTAGTCCTCCTAGTCTTGGTCTCGTTGCACCGAAACAGCAACCTTTTCCTGATGCCTCGGTACTCCGCGGTAGTGCTTGCCCCCTTTGCACCAAAGAGGAAAGGAGGACGCTGCGCGGGATGGCACCCGCCTGGCGCCCTGAGTCGTCATGGCTTGCGTCACTGGCACCTCGTGAGGTACCCCGCCTTGATCTCTCCGCCTCCTCGTGAGCCAGCCTGATGAGGCCGCGCCTGAGGAAGCTCTGTGTCGTCCGCCCTGCGAGGCTTGACCCCTCGCGAGGGTCTTGGGTTTGTGCTGGTGAAGATGGGTCATGCTGGGCCCCCCTTTGAGCCACGCCGCAGGCCGCAGGCAGGCAAGTCTAGGGACCCCCGTTCCCAGAATGCCGACAGTAGCCCCCGGGCCCAAGGCGCGCCCGGACTCGGCCGTGCAGGGAGGCGGAAGGGCAAGAGCGAAGCGCCGCGGGCCCTAACAGCCTGCGGCCTTAGGCGCCGCGTGGCGGTTGACTGAACGTGGGCGCCTTAGCAGCCGCGCGAGTTGATAAGAGAGTGGCGTCCTCCTAGGCCCTTCTTCTTGCTTCCCCCGGTTGCTGTTCAGATCCCCTTTCCTGCGCTTCTCCTCCCTTCCTCCGAAATCTCCAGATCTGCTCTGACCGTGCGACCCAGGAAGCCATGGCGCCTCGCCACCCCCAGCCGCGGCTTGGTACTCGTCTGCCCTGGACCCGCCGAACGTGTCGGAGACGGGCCTTGCCCGGTTGCGCCGGATAGCAACGGCGCGAGGCATCGACGGGGCGAAGGTGTTCAAGGCCGGCTCTGCCACCTCTGAGGGTCAGAGGAGCACCTTCTATCCACTCTTCATAAGCGCCATTGCCGCTGTCCTGGTGCCTCCCTTCTCTGAGTTCTTCTTCTCTGTTCTCCGCCATTACAAGCTGCAGGCTCTACATCTCCATCTCAACTTCGTCCTTCTCCTCGCGATCTTTGCTTATTATTGCGAGGCCCACGTTGGGGTGCAGCCCTCAGTGGCCTTGCTGCGCCACTACTTCTCCCTCCGGACCTCTCGCGGTCCTACTTCCGCGTGCACGAGCTTCGTCGCGTACGGTGGCGCCATTGCCATCTCAAACTCTGGGAAGAGGATCGAGGGCTTCAGGAGCAAGTGGGTCTTGGTGGACGCTGAGCGCATCCACCCCCGGCTGATCTTGCCCACCGAGCAGCCTACGAGCTCCAGCAACTGGGGTCAAGCGGAACTCACGGATCCCCACGCGAAGATGGTGTTGGAGAAGATGGACGCGGATCTGAGGCCGGCCGACATGGCGGCGGCAAAGCTGACCGGCGCGCCGTTGCTGAGGGAGTTCCTGGAGCACCAGCTGGCTCCGCTTCGGCCGTACTCGCTTCCAATGTGGAGGCCCCGTCCGAGCCCCGCGGCCTGGGACGACGGAGACTTGGCCGCGGTTCTCCAATCTCTAGTCGGGGGCAATGTGGCGAGGTTGGAGGGTGCTCCTACGCCCTTGTTCCTTCGCGACGACTGGGAGCGGGTAGTGAAGTCCATGCCCGTCTTCAACGGGGAAGGGCCCGTGCCCCTGGAGGCTCCCGAGGGACCGGTGGATGTGCCCTCCGGCGACTCCAGCGAATAAGAGGAAGGAGGGGAGCGCGGAAAAGGGCCTGACTCCGAGGCGACTGACGCAGAGTCGAGGGCTCCCCTCCCCCGGTGCAGGTCTCGCGTTCTCCGCCTCTCTCCAAATGATGACGACGAGGACGATGACGAAGACGATGACGAGCAGGACGGCGGGAGCTCGCCCCCGATTCTGAAGAAGGACAGGACCGGGCTGATCTCCCGCGGGTCTCCCCCGGCCCCGGGGCGAACCGCAGGCGCACCTTCCGCCTCCAAGCTTCCCGAGGTTGACCCTTCCAGCCGGCTTTCAGGCTTCAAATTTGTCCGGAGGCCGCTTGAGCTCACTGGCGATGACCCATAAGCGTTCGATTCTTGTTTTTATCTCTTGCTCTGCTTCTGAGGCTTGACGCCCGCATCTTTGGATAGGTTGGCGCCCGCAGCGAAGAAGTCAAAGGGGGTTCCTGAGGTTTCGTTCGTGACAGCGCCCCTGAAGGAAGGTGACCGCGACGCACAAGCGTCTCCCGCCCGGTCATCCTCGCGGGGCCTGACTGAGCCGGCTGGGGCGAGCTCAGCCCCCACGGCCCAAGTGGCTCCCGAGGTGCTCCCGTCGCACTGCCACAGCTGTCAGGGCGCGGCAGACTCCACCTCAAGATGCTGCGGCCGTGCTGCCGCCTTCTCCTCCTACTCCACCGGCTGCTATCTCCTCGACTCCTTCCGCCGTCCTGGACCGCGCTGCTGCTGAGTTGGACCGGCTGCGGCAGGATCTTCTCGGCGCCGACCCCCGCCTAGTGGCCGGGCGCTTGGAGCTGGTTTCTGGATGGGTTCGCTTCGACACTTCGATCCGGGCGGCGCTGGTCCAGGCCTCGACGGCATGCGACGAGGAGAAGCAGGCCGTCCTTGAGGCAAAGGCTGCTCGCGATGTAGCCCTGGGAGAGGTGGTCGACGCCCGTGGTCGCTGTAAGGTGCTGGAGGACGAGCTGCAGGGCCTGCGGGATCAGCTCGCGAAAGAAGTTTGCCTTCGCCAAGAGCAGGAAGAGGACGTGAAGGCTCGCGAGGCGGTCGTCGAGGGCCGGGAGGCCAAGCTCAAGAAACGCCATGACCGCCTAGGCGCGCTGGAGCAGGAATTGGGGGCGAGGAAGGCCGAGCTGGACATCAAGGCCCTGGTCCTCGCCGAAGACCGCGCGGCCTTCACGGAGCTGGAGGCGAAGGCTCGCTCCTCGCTGAGGACGCTTTACGACAGCGGCCTGGAGAGCCCACTGGCTGGCGCCGAGGATGGCCCCGCCAAGCTGCTTCCCTTCTTGGTCCACGCTCTTGAAGATGTCGCCCTTGGCCTCGGCCCCACGGTCGAGGCCGAGGCGCGTGTTCTGTCTTCTGCAGCACTGACGCGGGTTCTCACCCACATCCACCTTCGCGATCCTGGGTTCGACCTTGACAGCCTGCTGGAGCCCGTGAGCGGCCAGCGTGCGGCGGCTGCTACCGAGGCCGTGAAGGGTCGCGCAGAGGCTCTGCTAGGGAAGTTCCGGGCCTTCAGCACCAAGTCGGAGCAAGGCGCCGTCGACCCCGCTCCTCCATGAGGCGAACTCACGCCGCGCCGCTCCCCCGCCGTCAAGTGACTCCATCGTGGCTCCTGTCCTGCTTTTGATTCCTGCACATATATCATGCCTTGGGGAGGCGTTTAAACTTGCGCCTGATACTGGGACAACAGTGTGGACTGTAACATTTGCTTTCGAATTCCTTTGCAATTTGTGCTTTTCCTTGCTACTTGCTTACGTTCTACGCCGGCAGAGCCCGGCCCCGCGCGTACCTCACCCAGCAATAGCCCCGACCGGAAACCAGGACGGGACCAAGGAGTGAGGGGCTACATGACAAGTTAGGCTCCTGAGTCGCGATGCTCAGGAGTCCCCCTTGGCGCACGAACAACAAGTAGGGAGGTGTGATGTGGGCGGATCCACCGTTCTACATCTGCAGAGCCCGGTCACGCGCGTACCTCACCCAGCAATAGCCCCGACTGGAAACCAGGACGGGACCAAGGAGTGAGGGGCTACGTGACAAGTTAGGCTCCTGAGTCGCGATGCTCAGGAGTCCCCCTTGACGCTCAAATGGCCTTCATACCTTGGCTCCGCTTGGGGAGAGGCGCGCGACGAACCAGGCCCGTGGGCACCTGGCTGGGCGGTGTGCCTCTGGGCGTGACCCTGGCGCAGCCCCCGTGCCCAGCCCCCTCACGCGGCACTCCCGAGGGGAGGCGTTGCGATGAGGCTAGACACTGAGCACTGGGCTCCCTGAGGTTGATGCGGCCCAGAGGCCACCCTCGGTTGTTTATCACCAGCGCGGAGCATAGCGCTTCCGTATGAGTACGGGCATAGCCGCTCCTCGGCAGTGTCGTCAGCCAGCGCGGAGCATGGTGCTTCCACTGGTGCATGGGAGGGGGCCCCCTCCGGGAGGAGCCCCCGGGGCGTGTACAGCCCCGCCCTGACACGTGGCTGGCACGGTAGGGCCTGGTGAGGTGTATCTGGGCACCCGTGAGCCAGCGCGGGACTCACGGGGCCCTACCTCTAGGCGGGTTGCGCCTGGCACTGGGCCTTATCTTGTGTTGTGTCCCTGCAAGTTCGGTTAGATGCCTGCACTCTACGTCCTCGGGTCCCGGCCCTCGAGCTGGTCTCAGCCGTCGCTGGTATGCCAGGTCGTGATGCCGTGGTCAAGGCCAGAGGGTGAGGGCTGGAGAGCCAGTAAGAGCCCTGAGTCGCGATGCTCAGGTACCCCCCCTTTAACGTGCAAGTGGTCAACATGGAGAAAAGGAGGCGCCGCGGACCGGCATCAAATAATCAAGCATGGCAGTTCTAAAGCATAACCGGAAATGAGTGCAAAGGGGTACACGCAGCTGAGCCTGGCCCGAGCGGCTTGGGGATCATGCAGCCCGAGGGGTGTCCCCAACAAGGTAAGCTAATGACGCGAAATGAAAGGGATATACGCCGCAGGGACGAACCCACGTGGCATGGGAATAATGCAGCCCTGGGGGCGCTCCCAGCTGGAAGTGAAACTTGAAAGATGTCACCTGATGACGCTGAAGACGAAGGGGTGTTGGTGTAGCCGGCTCGGTGGGCTGCGGGAGCCGATCCTCATGAGCCCCCAGGCCCAGGGGCCTCGGGAGGCTCCGGAGGCGCTGGCGGTTCCTCGCGGGCCATCTTCATCTCCGCCAGGGCTGCGGAGCACCTAGCCTCTTGTGCCCCCGCGATGTCCCTCATGAGGCGCTGGTGCGCGTCAGCCGCGCTCGGCAAGCCGTAAGGCATGCGAACATAGCTGTGGGGTGGACCTCCGTAGCACCCCACTCGCGATGGCCAGAGGCGCTCCAGGGAGGCGACTTGGTTGAGCCCTGGTACGTCGACGCAGACGCGCAGCCCGCCATCCTCGCCTGGATGGGGGGCCACTGCTGGTAGGCGGCAGGCGCCTCTCATGACTCTGGACTCCTGTAGCTCCTGAATGTCCTTGCTGACGAACTCCTGTGGGTCTGGATCTCCTTGCCTTGCTCCTTCTTGAGGGAAACATGCTCTGAAACACGCCTCCATGTGGTGCCCCAGCGCCTCCCTCGTGACCCTTGCTAGGTCGGTGGCCCTCCAGGGGAGAGCCCCCGAGCCCTGCCTGAGGAGGGCGCGCTTTCCTATGCGATGGAAGGAGGTTCCCCCTAGGCAGGCACGGGCCTAGAGGGGCCTACCTCCTGAGGGGCCAAGCCGGACGATGTCTTCTTCTTCTTGGGGGCGGCCTCGGGAAGCATCCTGCTTCCGTGATCTGGGTCCTCCAGTGATGCGGCCTGAAAGGCTCGCTCCAGGGAACACACTGCGTCCTTCTCTTCACAGGGCACCGTGATGACTCCGCCGCTCCCTGGCATCTTGAGGACGTTATAGCCGTGGTGAGTCACGGCCATGAACTTGGCCAGCGCCGGGTACCCGAGGACGGCGTTGTACGGCAGGCGGATGTGAGCGACGTCGAAGTCGATGAGCTCGGTGTGGTAGTTGTCGCGTGCCCCAAAGGTGACGGGGAGGCGGACCTGCCCGATCGGGACTGTAGAGCCGTCGGTGATACCGGAGAAGGGCTTGGTTGGCTGAAGCTGGCTGTAGGGCACTTGGAGGTTGTTGAATGTCTCCATGGACAGGACGTTCAGCCCTGCCCCGCCATCGATGAGGGTCTTGGTGACCACCACGTTGCCGATGATTGGGGAATAAAGCATCGGGAGGACTCCGGCTGTAGCCGCACACTTGAGTTGATCTGCTGAGCTAAAGGTGATGGCACACGCCGACCACCTGAGAGGGCGCGTAGCTTCGAGCCTGGGGAGGGCTGCATTCACTTCACGGGCGAACTGCTCGAAGATGCGCTGAGAGGCTGGGGCCTGAGCTCCGCCCAGGATGCAGGCGATCGCGCGCGGCTCCTGGAAGCCCCCAGCCTCCTCGTCCTGGCGGAGGTCCTCGTTTCTCCTCGGCTGCGGCGGCAGTGGTGGGAGGCCTGCGTCGCCTTGCGGGCGATCCTCGCGAGGCTGATCCCTCCAGCCTCCCTCGCGAGGTGGGTCTTGCCAACGATCCTCGCGAGGTTGGTCGCGCCATCCCTGGCACGGGCCACGGTCTTCCCAGTGCCCTGTGTTCCTTGCTCCTCCTCGGCTGTATCCCCGGTCACCACGGTCAGGGCGACGGCCGATCCTTCCTTCACGCATGGCTCGGAGTTCTTGGCATTCGCTGGTGTTGTGGGTGTGGAGGTCATGGTACACGCAGTACCGGCTGCCCTTGGAGGGTTCGAGCTGATCTCTGCCCCGCTTGGTATCTGGTTCTGCCGCGAGCACGGCAGCCCCCTTGCGCTTCACTTCCTTGGCCTTGAGCTTCTTCTCTTCTGGGTCTGCGGCAGGCAGCTCAAGGAGGGAGAGACGCCCTTCCTCAGCCCTGGCGCACTTGTTCGCCAAGTTGAACAGCTCCAAAGAAGTGCACGGGTCTTCATGCATCGCCAGCTCCTCCTTCATCTTGACGTCGCGCACGCCGTCGGAGAAGGCTGAGATGATGGCCTCTTCAGTCACCTTGGGAATCTTGAGGCGTGCATTGTTGAAGCGCTGGATGTACTTCTGCAGGGTCTCTCCGGGTTGTTGCTTGATGCGGCGCATGTCGCTCACGACGGGTGGCCGGTCGCGAGTACCCTGGAAGTTGGCGATGAAGCGGGTGCGCATCTCTTCCCAGGAGGAGATTGTGCCTGGAGCAAGGTTCAGGAGCCAGGTGCGGGCCCCATCCTTGAGCGCCATGGGAAACCAGTTCGCCATGACCTTCTCGTCTCCGTTGGCAGCTTCGGTGCCCAGTTCGTAGAGCTGGAGGAACTCCGCAGGGTCGGCCGTGCCATCGTAGCGAGGAGGCAGGTCCGGCTTGAACTTGCCCGGCCACGCGACACTGCGCAGTTCGGTGGTTTAAGCACGGCAGCCTGCTGTGGCCACGGGGGGCGTTGGGTGATGGAGAGCCTGGTCTTGCATGTCCCCACGCGCCGGAGCAGGTAGTGCCCGGGCAGCTTCTGGCGGGCGAGGGACTTCTTGGCAGCTCTGCTCTTGCCGCGATGGCACCTGACGGAGCGGATTCCGCCCAGGGGCCTCGCGTCTTGGAGCCATGGCGTCTTCTTGAGGAGGAGGAGGCCGGGGCGCCGCCGGAGCCTCGTCGCCCGCGCGGGGCGGGGTGCGGTGCAGCGGAGCGGACGGTGCGGGGGAGCCCCCTGCGGTGCGGACGAGTTCGGCGACGCGGTCGAGCCATTCTTCGTAGACGTCGTCAACGGGACGGTAGCGCAGGAGCTTGTTTGCCGTTATGAGTGCAGCCCGAGCCTCCATGGGCGCGCGAAGCGCGCGGGACGAAGATCCAGCCGGGGCAAGTGAGGGAGTCGCGGTGCGGCCGTCTGGGCGCACGGATGGGTGCTGAGACGATGCTTGCTGCTCATCACCGGCCGGGCCGGTGGCTGCGTTGACGGCGGGCGACGGGGAACGGCGAGGGCGCCCGCCGATAGGGGCTGTCTGGGCGACGCGGGAAGCGAGGGCGGCCCGGCGCTCCGCGCGGGCCCGACGTGCGTCAGACATGGGCGTGATGGTCGGAGGAGAACGGAGCGGTGGAAGACGAATTCTGGTGCACCCCTACCTGGCGCGCCAAATGTCGAATTTCGGGTTCCGGCAGACCCTTGAGGTTCGAACACTGGGGTGCGCATGGAGATTTCGCCTCCTACCTCCCTGCACCCCTCCGCCACGCTAGGATCAAAGCTACGAAAAGAACAACACGAGGGACACAGGGTTTATACTGGTTCGGGCCACCGTTGTGGTGTAATACCCTACTCCAGTGTGTGGTGTGGTGGATTGCCTCTTGGGCTGATGATAATGGACAGTACAAGGAAGAACAGCCTCGCGAGGGTCTGTTCTTGGCTGGGGCGATGAACTGCTAGGAGAAGTTCAGCCTCCTTTCTCTCTCTCTCTCTCTCTCTCTCTCTCTCTCTCTCTCTACCACCTCTCTACTTGTCGAGCCCTTGGAGGAGACTGAGCCGAACCCCTTGCTACGCGGGTGGTTGGTCCTATTTATAGTGGCCCTGGTCCTCTCCCCAAATATTGAGCGGGAAGGGAGCCAACAATGGCGGGCTAATTTGAAGGGGGACAACAAGTATCAACTATCCTGACAAAAGTAGTCTTCGCCTGCGCAAAGCTCTGGTGGTGATGCCATCTTGGGCTCCACGGTGATCTCCGTCTCGTAGTCCTCTTGGTCTTGGTCTCGTTGCACCAAAATGGCAACCTTTGCCTGATGCCTCGGTACTCCGCGGCTGCGCTTGCCCCCTTTGCACCAAACAGGAAAGGAGGACGATGCGCGGGCTGGCACCCGCCTGGCGCCCTGAGTTGTCATGGCTTGCGTCACTGGCACCTCGTGAGGTACCCTGCCTTGATCTCTCCGCCTCCTCGTGAGCCAGCCTGACGAGGCCGTGCCTGAGGAAGCTCCGTGTCATCCGCCCCGCGAGGCTTGACCCCTCGCGAGGGTCTTGGGTTTGTGCTGGTGAAGATGGGCCGTGCTGGGGCCCCCTTTGAGCCATGCCGCAGGCCGCAGGCAGGCAAGTCTGGGGACCCCCATTCCCAGAACGCCGACAGGGCCCCCTTCTTCCTCTTCTTCCTTGACCTCCTCCCTAGATGGGAGAAGGGTTTCCCCTCTGGTCCTTGGCCTCCATGGCGTGGGAGGGGTGAGAGCCCCTCCGAGATTGGATCTATCTCTCTGGTTCTGCGTTCTGTTCTGGCTCTGTTTCACCATTTCATATATATATATGGAGATCCATAACTCCGATTGGCCTGAAACCTTCACCGTGATTTTTTTCTGAATATTAGCTTTCTTGCGGCAAAAGAAGAGCGTCAACCGCATTACGGTGGGCTCACGAGGGTAGGGGCGCTCCCTAAGGGGGGTGCCCCCTGCCTCGTGACCACCTCGGGCACTGGTTCGCGTAGATTTTCCTTCCGAATTCTCCATATTTTCCAAAAATAAGCTCCGTCTGTTTTTATCCCGTTTGGACTCCATTTGATATGGATATTCTGCGAAACCAAAAACATGCAACAGACAGGAACTGGCACTGGGCACTGGATCAATATGTTAGTCCCAAAAATAATATAAAAAGTTGCCAAAAAGTATATGAAAGTAGAATAATATTGGCATGGAACAATCAAAAATTATAGAAACGACGGAGACGTATCAGCATCCCCAAGCTTAATTTTTCCTGCTCGTCCTCGAGTAGGTAAATGATAAAAAAAGATAATTTTTGATGTGGAATGCTACCTAGCATAATCTTGATCATATGTCTAATCATGGCATGGATATTAAGACACGAGTGATTCAAAGCAATAGTCTATCATTTGACATAAAAACAATAATACTTCAAGCCTACTAATAAAGCAATCATGTCTTTTCAAAATAACATGGCCAAAGAAAGTTATCCCTACAAAATCATATAGTCTAGCAATGCTCCATCTTCACCACACAAAATATTCACATCATGCACAACCCCGATGACAAGCCAAGCAATTGTTTCATACTTTTGACGTTCTCAAACCTTTTCAACTTTCACGCAATACATGAGCGTGAGCCATGGACATAGCACTATAGGTGGAATAGAATATGATGGTGGAGAAGACAAAAAGGAGAAGATAGTCTCACATCAACTAGGCGTATCAACGAGCTATGGAGATGCCCATCAATAGATATCAATGTGAGTGAGTAGGGATTGCCATGCAATGGATACACTAGAGCTATAAGTGTATGAAAGCTCCAACTGAAACTAAGTGGGTGTGCATCCAACTTGCTTGCTCATGAAGACCTCGGGAATTTGAGGAAGCCCATCATCGGAATATACAAGCCAAGTTCTATAATGAAAATTCCCACTAGTATATGAAAGTGATAACTCAAGAGACTCTCTATATGAAGAACATGGTGCTACTCTGAAGCATAAGTGTGGTAAAAGGATAGTAACATTGCCCCTTCTCTCTTTTTCTTTCATTTTTATTTTTATTTTTTGGTGGGCTTCTTTGGCCTCTTTTTTTGTTTGGGCTTCTTTGGACTCTTTTATTTTTCATAAAGTCTGGAGTCCTCATCCCGTCTTGTGGGGGGATCATAGTCTCCATCATCCTTTCCTCACTGGGGCAATGTTCTAATAATGATGACCATCACACTTTTATTTACTTACAACTCAATATTACAACTCGATATCTAGAACAAAGATATGACTCTATATGAATGCCTCCGGCGGTGTACCGGGATGTGCAATGATCTAGCGTAGCAATGATATCAAAAAACGGACAAGCCATGAAAACATCATGCTAGCTATCTTACGATCATGCAAAGCAATATGACAATGAATGCTCAAGTCATGTATATGATGATGATGGAAGTTGCATGGCAATATATCTCGGGATGGCTATGGAAATGCCATAATAGGTAGGTATGGTGGCTGTTTTGAGGAAGGTATATGGTGGGATATGGTACCGGCGAAAGTTGCGCGATACTAGAGAGGCTAGCAATGGTGGAAGGGTGAGAGTGCGTATAATCCATGGACTCAACATTGGTCATAAAGAACTCACATACTTATTGCAAAAATCTATTAGTTATCGAAAAAAAGTACTACGCGCATGCTCCTAGGGGGATAGATTGGTAGGAAAAGACCATCGCTCGTCCCCGACCGCCACTCATAAGGAAGACAATCAATAAATAAATCATGCTCCGACTTCATCACATAACGGTTCACCATACGTGCATGCTAAGGGAATCGCAAACTTCAACACAAGTATTTCTACAATCCACAACTACCCACTAGCATGGCCCTAATATCACCATCTTTATATCGCAAAACTATTGCAAGGAATCAAACATATCATATTCAGTGATCTACAAGTTTTATGTAGGATTTTATGACTAACCATGTGAATGACCAGTTCCTGTCATCTCTCTAAATAGATATAAGTGAAGCAAGAGAGTTTAATTCTTTCTACAAAAGATATGTCTGTGCTCTAACAAATGTAAGTGGGTCAAAAGAGCATTCTACAAATGGCGGTTGTCTACGTAAAGAGAAACATGCAATCCAAACTTCAAATGATATAAGTGAAGCACATGAAGCATTCTATAAAGCCATACTCAAAAGATATAAGTGAAGTGCAAAGAGCATTCTATAAATCAACCAAGGACTATCTCATACCAGCATGGTACATAAAAATAAAAAGAAAAACCTAAATGCAAAAGACGCTCCAACACTTGCACATATCGCATGAACGAAACGAATCCGAAAACATACCGATACTTGTTGAAGAAAGAGGGGATGCCTCCCCAGCATCCCCAAGCTTAGACGCTTGAGTCTCCTTGAATATTTACTTGGGGTGCCTCGGGAATCCCCAAGCTTGAGCTCTTGCCTCTCTTCCTTCTTCTCACATCGAGACCTTCTCGATCATCAAACACTTCATCCACACAAAACTCCAACAGAAAACTCGGTAAGATCCGTTAGTATAATAAAGCAAATCACTACTCTAGGTACTGTTGCAAACCAATTCATATTTTGTTTTTGCATTGTGTCTACTGTAATATAACTTTTTCATGGCTTAATCCACTGATATAAATTGATAGTTTAATCAAAACAAGCAAACTATGCATCAAAAACAGAATCTGTCAAAAACAGAACAGTCAGTCTGTAATAATCTAAACATTCACCATACTTCTGATACTTGAAAAATTCTACCAAAATTAGGAACAATAAAAAATTTGTATAGGAAGACAGTGCAAAAAGAATCAGAACCATTTGATGTTCCAGCTAAAAATGTAAAATCGCCCACTACAGCCAAAGTTTCTGTCCTGCACCGTACAAACCATCAAGCAAATGTAAACATCCTAAAGGCAAACCTTGGCACATTATTTTTATAATACAATGGAATTGTACAAGGGGATTATTATTTTTATTGAAAATTTTATGTAATCAAGATTCACAAAGTTGTCGTGAGCATGAACAAAGTTCAAGGCTAGCTCCCACTTCAACAATGCTCGTCTTTCTCACTTTGACTTTCCTTTTTGAAAAAGTTTTGGGTTCCCCCCTTTATTTTTGCTATTTTTAAACTGTATGAAAGCACTCAACAGAAATAAATGACTCTCTAAAACTTCCGGGTTGTCTCCCTGGCAGCGCTTTCTTTAAAGCCATTAAGCTAGGCATATAATGCTCAAGTAGTGAATCCACCCGGATCCCAAGGTATATCAAAGCCAATTTTAATTAACAATGATTTGTAATTTAGTAGTGAGCACAAGGTAACATATATCATGTAATGACGAAGTCTAACTCTCTTCTTATGCATCGGCATGTCATAAAAGAACAATTCATGCACACCTAGTAAAGGGCAATGCATAGTATAAACAGTTTCTTGCAATCTTATCGTGTTGGAAACATAGAGAGGTGTAGATATAGTTCCTCTCTCATAATAATTGCAAGTAGGAGCAGCAAGCACATGCATATTATACTCATCAAAATCATCATGTGTAGTAGTAAAAGGCAACCCATCAATATAATCCTTAATAAGTGCAAACTTCTCCGATATAGTGTAGTCGGGAGAATTCAAAAAGATAATAGGACTATCCTGTTTGGGTGTAATAGCAACAATTTCATGTTTAACATAAGGAATTATAGCAAGTTCATCTCCATAAGTATAATTCATATTGGAATCTTGGCCACAAGCAGAATTCATATTGGCATCTTGGCCACAAGTATAGCAAGCATCATCAAAAAGGGATATTTCAAAAGAATCGAAGGGATCATAATAGTCATCATAGCAAACATCCTTCGGTAGGCACGAAGGGGAATTAAACAATGTATGAGTTGAAGAGTTACTCTCATTAGAAGGTGGGCACGGGAGATCAATCCGCTCTTCCTCCTTTTGTTCTTCGCTCTCCTCCTCATCTTTTTCATCCAATAAGCTCACAGTTTCATCAATTTCTTCTTCCATAGATTTCTGCAAAATATTAGTATCTTCTTGGACAGCGGAGACTTTCTTAATAAGTGCATTAATTTCATAATTGTATTCATAATTCTCATAGCAATATTTGAGGATAGCTAAATTTTCAGATCTATAACAAGCATCATCAATATCATCAAACTCTTTAAACATAGATTCAATTTCATAAGCACCCATAAAAGCAACAAATTCTTCTATTTGTTCCACATCATAGTAATCATATATACCTCTAGCATAAGAAGCCAAGGTTTCATTATCATTAAATTTGCATGAAAAGGGGAGGTGTGGAGAATTCATCCTAGAGCAACAAGTATAATCATATCCAAAGCATAGTTGTCTAGCATACCACTTCAATATATAAATTTGATCCCATAATAGTTTCCCTTTTGTGTCAAGCGATAATCCCTAAAGTATTCACGTTGATCCAACGTTACTCCCATTACCAAATTGAATGAGTTTTTCTCAGGATTATCAAAGTGGTACATAATATTTTTCACATATTGAGCATCGAGGGTTTTATGAGGTTCCTCATCTCCATAAGCAGCAAGTACACCTAATTTTTTTGGTATTTCGTGTTCCATATCCATAACTAAAGATAAAGAACAACTAAGAACAGCAAATAAAAATTACTTAGTAATAAAGCAAACAAGCACACACGAGAATATTCACCCCACGCTATTGCTCCCCGGCAACGGCGCCAGAAAAAGGTCTTGATAACCCACAAGTATAGGGGATCGCAACAGTTTTCGATAAGTAAGAGTGTCGAACCCAACGAGGAGCTAAAGGTAGAACAAATATTCCCTCAAGTTCTGTCGACCACCGATACAACTCTACGCACGCTTGACGTTCACTTTACCTAGAACAAGTATGAAACTAGAAGTACTTTGTAGGTGTTGTTGGATAGGTTTGCAAGAAAGTAAAGAGCGCGAAAATAAAAGCTAGGGGCTGTTGTAAGTAAAGAAGCAACAAAGTAAATATAGCGAGTGTGGAAAAGTGGTGGTAGGAGTTGTGAAATTGCCCTTAAGCAATTGACTACTTTACTAGACCGATAGCAAGTATTATGTGGGAGAGGCCACTGCTAGCATGTCATCCCTGACTTGGAATTCTATGCACTTATGATTGGAACTATTAGCAAGCATACGCAACTACTAATGTTCATTAAGGTAAAACCCAACCATAGCATTAAGATATATTGGTCCCCCTTCAATCCCCTATGCATCCATTTCTATGCTAGGTTGAAGCTTCTGTCACTCTTTCCCTCCAATACATAGTCCTATCAACATACAACTAACCCTATGGTGTGATCCACGCGCGCAATCATATGATGGGCACCAAAGGACAGCAACATAACCACAAGCAAATTAACTCAATCATAGCAATTCATCAACCACCGATAGGACAACGAAAATCAACTCAGACATCATAGGATGGCAACACATCATTGGATAATAATATGAAGCATAAAGCACCATGTTTAAGTAGAGGGTACAGCGGGTTGCGGGAGAGTGGACCACTGTAGATAGAGGGGGGAAGGTGATGGAGATGTTGGTGAAGATGGCGGAGGTGTTGGTGAAGATCGCGGTGATCATGATGATGGCCACGGCGGCGTTCCGGCGCCACCGGAGGAGACGGGGAGAGGGGCCCCCTTCTTCCTCTTCTTCCTTGACCTCCTTCCTACATGGGAGAAGGGTTTCCCCTCTGGTCCTTGGCCTCCTGTAACATCCCAAATTTTCAATTTGGAATGTTATACACTAGATCATCATTGCATATCATATTTATTGCATTTTGGTTGATCCTAGAAATTTTACGCAACTCAACGACCCTCGGAGAGAGTTCGGGATTTCGTTATTTTCTTATTTGAGTTGTCTCAAATTTTGAAAATAGGATCATTTGATTTTATTTATTTTATCTTCAATTATTTCTATTACAAAAATATGAGAGAGGGAATAAAATGACTTTCCCAAAATAAAGAAATATTGAGGATTTAATAAAAAAATCAATTAAGATTTTATTTTGGTTTTATTTGCTATTTTATTTAAATTTAGGAAAAATATACGTTTTTCAAAATTGCATTTAGGCCCCAAATAAATGTTCATCATGTGCGGCTTGATTTTAGAAGCCGGGGAAAATTTATTTCGGGATTTTTGGAGTCCGTTTAGTATTTCTTTTGTTTTTTCCGAGCGTAATTATTTTTTTTAAAGTCCGAACCGACCTTGGGCCGTAACCGGCCAGGACTCCTACTGGTCGGGCCTTTTTATAGCGCCCCGAGGACCCGGCCGAA